>NC_060900.1:1860600-2023100 GCF_014805685.1 Silurus meridionalis | reverse complement strand
AACCTCACCTCAGATCGCTAAAAATCCTGATTTTATCTGGATTTAAATTCTTAAAATCTTTTTGGTACAATTTTTCTGCAAGGTGTGGTTTGTGAAGATAATAAAACCAAAGTGTATAAAGAAACAAGTGCAAATGTTTCAAAAACTTTGTGTGTTTCAAATAACTGGGTTAAGCTACAAAGTTTTGAAGGCGGGGCCCGAAATAACGAGATGCTACGTGTGGCAAAAACCTTTTTGTGTGACCTTGAAGGTGAACTTTGAATCTGAACGGGGAAACCTGTGTAGCGTCTGTTCACGATGTGTTCGTTATGCCACTGTTGATCGTAGGTGACGTCCTCGTTCTGTTGAAGGACCTGCAGCATCCGAGCGTTAAATACAACCTAATTATAGGGTTGGACATGTGTGAGCAATTCGTCCCATACCACATGGACGTTTCCTTCCTCAAGGTCAAATGGGTATAAATACAGCAGCAAGGAGGATCCTCGGGCGCAAGGGGCCGGGCGTTACCCGACTTCACACGGGCCGAGGCGGACGCTGACAGGATGCCGAGGAAACAATCGGTTAAAGTGGAGGATGGAGGATGCTGGGACGAGGACGGAGACCAAAGCCATGAAAAATAAACATTTTTATTCATATAGACATAATCGTGTAAAAACTGGTCTGTAGGAAAGCAAGACGTAATGACAACTATATTATCAACCGTACAGAAAACTAACTTTATAGAGAACCACCGACATTATTAGCCTTATAGGAAACTAGACATAAAGGAGAAATCGCCACATTATTAGCCATGAAGGAACCTAGCCACATTATGAGCCGTGTAGAGAAGTGTTCTTATAGAAAACTAGCTTCATTATTAGCCATACATAAAGACTAGCCCTGTAGGACACTACACATAAAGGGGAAATTGCCACATTATTAGCCATAAACACAAATAGCCACATTGATAGTTATGTAGAGAAATAGCCTTATAGGGAATCAGCCATTAGGGATTTAGACACATTATTAGCCTTAAAGAAAACTAGGCTCATTATTAGCCTTAAAGAAAACTAGCCTCATTATTAGCCTTAAAGAAAACTAGCCTCATTATTAGCCTTAAAGAAAACTAGCCTCATTATTAGCCTTAAAAAAAACTAGCCTCATTATTAGCCTTAAAAAAACTAGCCTCATTATTAGCCTTAAAGAAAACTAGCCTCATTATTAGCCTTAAAGAAAACTAGCCTCATTATTAGCCTTCAAGAAAACTATATACATGGGAAACTAGCCACATTATTAGCCATGAAGGAAACTAGCCTTATAGGAAACGAGACACAATATTAAGCATGTACAGGACTAAACTTAAAGGAAACTAGCCACATTATTAGCCACGTAGAGAATTATTATTATAGGAGACTAGCCTCATTGGTAGCCTTAAACAAAAAGCAGACTAGACATAAGAAGAAAATCGCCAAATTATTAGCCACGTAGAGAACTAGCCATAAATAAAACTAGCACTATAGGAAGTATAGTATTAGTCATATAGAAAACTAGTTACTGCTCAGATCTGCTATTGTTACATTTGAAGATATTAGTAGTCAGACGTGTAAAATTTTGTGTGTTGGGGGAAGTAAAAGTCCGTGTCCAGTGCTCAGAGGACAGTAAATACATAAAGACGCTTTATTTAAGCAGAGAGCGTGAGCAGCGTGTTGGTGTTTAACGCACGTGCAAGTCCTCCAGCAGATCTCTGACCGTCTGAGTGGCCCAGACACGAGCTCTGAGCTGACAAAGAGCCGTGATTTCCGCTTCACTTTAGAGAAGCCCCGAGATGACACTCGCTGCTCATTCTCATCACATAATACCTGCGATTCAGGGAGAAAATCACCTCTCCGGCCCTTCCACCTTAAAAAGAGCCCCGTTTTATAGCTCATGCTTCGTGACCTTTTTCACTGGGCTCTTTCTGTAATATTAATGGTCACACTGGAGGAATGTACAGACAATGTGAAGCGCTCAAGGAGCATCAAAGCCCTAAAACCTGGCAAGAATCTCAGGATCAAAGAGAATCCGAGGAGCAGAAGCTGGGCTCCGAGCCGTGAGCCTCTAACGAGCAGAATTAACATGTATTAATTCCAAGCTCGCGTCAAGCGGGCAGATGTCGCATCCAAGCTCGGAGTGGAACAGAAATACGGTGTGAATGATGAAGTCACTGAGAGAAGCGTCACGCTACGACGAGCCGCGTGTTACTGTGACACCTACGATCTTTACCTTTCGCTTGGAAGAAGGAGATGCGCGATCTCACGGGTCTGGTTATATAATCCAGCCTAATTTAGGGGTTTATTTATTATTGCTTCATCGAAAGTGCCTTGCAAATGATCCAGAATGTCAATGATTTACCACTTTAACCGTATTAGCCATAGCGAAAACTAGCCTTATTAAAAATTTTGGTAACTAGCCTTAGAGGAAGCACATCTTATAGGAACCTAGCTTCATAGGTTATCGTCCTTATAGCAACTAGCCCTATAGGAAACTATCTTTAAAGGTAATGAATATTATAAGTAACTAGCCTTTTAACCAGCCATATAAGAAAGTAGCCCTATAGGAAACTAGCCTCATGGGAAACTAGATTTATAGGTAACTAAACGTATATGAAACTACCTTTATATGTAACTAGCACTATAAGTAGCAAGCCTTATAGAAAACCATCTTTATGACTAGCTGTATAAGTAATTACCACTCTAGGAAACTAGCCCTATAGGAAATTAATCTTATAGGAAACCATCTTAAAAGTAACTATCCCTGTACACAACTAGCCTTGTAAGAAACCATTCTTATATTTAACTAGCCCTATAGGAGACTAGCCTTATAGGAAATCATCCTTATAAGCAACTAGCCATTTAAGTAATTAGCCTTTCAGGAAATTAGCCTTATAGGTAACCAGCCTCAGAGAAAGCACAAATTATAGGAAACTAGCCTTATAGGAAACTAGCCTCATAGGAAACTAGCCTTATAGGAAATTAGCCTCATAGGAAACTAGCCTTATAGGAAATTAGCCTCATAGGAAACTAGCCTTATAGGAAACTAGCCTCATAGGAAACTAGCCTTATAGGAAATTAGCCTCATAGGAAAACATCCTTATAAGTAACTAACCATATAGGAAATTAGCCTTACAGGTAACCAGCCTCAAAAGAAGTACAACTTATAGGAACTAGCCCAATAGGAAAATAGCCGTATAGGTAACTAGCCCTTTAAGTAGCTAGCCTTATAGAAAACTTGTCTAATAGGAAACTAGCATTATACATAACTAACCTTATATGTAACTCGCCCTATAGAAATGATCCTTGTAGGAATGGAAGAACGGAATAAAAGAGTTTTTATCATTTCATGAACATTTTCTTTCTGTTTCTTCGTCTTTGGCCGTGTTTCTGTTCTAGAAAAGCTTTCGAAATGTAAGAACTCGAGATAAAAACAATTTCTCAGAGACGTGACACGAGCGAGAGTCTGAACCCGGTGCTGCGAAGGAAGAAGAACAAGTGCAGAGTTAATGATGCCGAGCACTCGGCCTCTTAACGTGTGTATGTGTGTGTGTGTGTGTGTGTGTGTGCGAGAAAGAAAACAGGACGGGGAAAATAATCAGGGCCTCGGCCTCTCTCCAGCCTCGCCCTTCAACATATTAAAGTCACTCACATAGGCTTTCTGCAGTGCTGTTTGTGTGTGTGTGTGTGTGTGTGTTGTGGCGTACGGAGAATAGACCAGTGTTTCTCAGGCCTAGGCTTTCTCTGACAACTCATTAGCTTTAATTTGGCTGATGGATCTGGATGTGGAGCTCAGGGCGCTGAGACGCAGAGACCCCGAAGGAGAGAGAGAGAGAGAGAGAGAGAGAGAGAGAGAGAGAGAGAGCAGCCTAGCCTGGGATGATGCAAGGCAGATTCCTGCCCTTCTTAATGACTGCAGAGCAAAAGAAAACACACACCGTGTGTGTGTGTGTGTGTGTGTGTGTGTGTGTGTGTGTGTGTGTGTGTGTGTGACTGACAGGTGTGTTCCTCACCCGAGGGCAGAGAGGGAAATGAGCACTCAGTAGATGTCAGCCTGTCTATCTGGTATCCCCCCACACACCCTCCTCCCATCACACACACACACACACACACACACACACACACACACACACACACACACACCTCCTAGTTCTGATACAAGGACCAGGGCTAATTATGTACAGTCAGGAAAAGCTCGTATGAATGATATGAGGAAAGTGTTTTAGAGATGATGGTGGAGAGAATGTGGACAAGGATTATTAGCCTCCAACACACACACACACACACACACACACACACACACACACAAACACACTCACACTCCAAGATCCATTAGCCACACAGAAATATCAGACTTCATGGCTGTGTCCTAAATTTGGCAGTTTCTTTTTTATTTTTCACTCTCACACAGCTCTCACAGTTCACACACGAGCGTCCCGGATTAAGACGTGAACACACGTGAGGGGGCACGTGGAGGGGAATTTGGGCTTTATTTCACAAAATTGTATGACCTCAAAAATATCATATTTAAGAATATCAGTTTGTGTGTGTGTGTGTGTGTGTGTGTGTGTGAGTGTGTGTGTGTGGGTGGGGGTTGTTAAATAATTAATTGGACGAATAAAAAATTATGAAAATGAATGTAACCAGATAAGTACAAAAATAAATAAAAAAATGGAGACATTGGAGAAAATCAGAGGTAAACCACCTCTGAATCAACTAAATAAAATTGTGTCAGAAATTAAACGGTGGGAAAAAAATATTTGAAGCATCTAAAAATGTTTATCATCAATTCTTTTTGAATAGTTATTTGAGAAAAATAACATTTGGGAATAAAAATCACAAAGAGAAAAAAAAAGGGGACACAAGTCGTTTAATAGACAAAAAAATAAATCCTGTAAATAAAATGTAGTCAGTGAAAATAAATAAATAAATAAATAAATAAATTAAAAAAACGTATATATATATATATATATATAACAAGTTTAAAGAAAGGACTGAGGAATAATAATGTGTGGAAAAAAAAACCAACCACCCATAAATAATCCACACATTCATTCATTTTATTTATTTATTTATTTGCATATGAAGCTGATGTGTTACACATCTGTCCTGCTCTGGCTGTTTAGAGGAAACTTTAGCATTGTCCTTGGCATCACCAACACCGACTCCCCCTTCGTCCTCCACCTCCTCCCTCCTCATCATCTCCAAACCAAAGTCCCTTAAAAACCACGAGGAACCCGAGAAAAAAAACGTTGTGGTGTTTTCCATTAATTGAAAAATCCTAATGAGGTCCCTGGAGCTCCATGCGATTACCTCCACGTTTAATTACAGCCGAGCCACAGCCACAGAGGAGAGAGCAGTAAAGAGAGAGAGAGAGAGAGAGAGAGAGAGAGAGAGAGAGACTCACTGACCTGCTTTTTCTCTTGCTGTTTTGGGACTCTGGCATTCCAGGAAGGAACAGATGTCTATTATTTTTTATTTGTGTTTACTTTTTGGCAGGAAATTTTGTTGCTCTGGCACAGCTGTTTATTTTCCAGTGAGGTTCAGACCATTAAAGATTTAAATCCTTCCAAATATCCAGATATATATCTCCATTTTATATATAAATTATTTAACAAGAAAAAAAAGAAAAATACACTATACAGTCAGAAGTTTGTGGACACCTGACCATAAGATCAGAATTTCCTTTTTGAACATCCCATTCCACATCTTTGCTCCTACAGTAAACTCCACTCTTCTAGGAAGATGTTCCACTAGATTCTGTGAATATTTGTGAGGTTCATTCAGCTACAAGGGTGTTAGTAAATTCAAGTACTGATGTATGTGAGATGAGGAGGCCTGTGATGTTCAATAGGGTTATAGAGCTCTATAGCAGGAGATCCAAACCATGTAATGCATATCTTCATGGAGATGTTCTGGCTTTGTGCACAGGGGCATTGGCGTCCTGGAACAGGTTTGGTTTACAACATCCAAAGACGTCCTGTACAAATGTGTGCTTCCAGGTTTTTGGAAAACCATTTGTGGCTGGAAAAAGTCAGGTGTCCCAATACTTTCCACATTGAGTGTATTTACATATTGATTTTCACACACGTGACGATGTGTTTTGACCCCCCCCCCATGACACACACATTTTACTCTCAGTATCAATTAAATTTTATAGTATTTACATTTTTTCTCCACCTGCATTGCTGTAAAAGAAATTTTCCACATTTTATCTTTAAAAGTTCTTTAATGGTTTCATTTGGATAATTTTTCGTTTATTAATCCCGTTTTCTTCCCCTCATGTAGGCGCATTAATATATGTATTTTCCACATTGTTCATATTGATGTGCGCTCACACGTCCAAGTCCGAATCACCCGAGGTTTCACACCTTCAGAAATTCATTCCAGCTTTAAAAAGTCCAAAAGTTGCAAAGCTGTGGTTTTCCTCTCAGCTTCTTCTCAGTGCTCTACACCTGATGCTTTCTTTGAACCTTCTTTCGTCCTTTTACTCAGAAATCCATCTTTTCTTTCTCAACATTAAAGACGTAACACGTCTCATGGCGGTCGAAGGTTTACAGAGGAGATTCACAGAGAGATCAGAGTCAGGAGGATTTCACATCAACATCTAACACACGAGAAGTAAATGCAGGATCTTGTAGAACATGAATGTTTAAAAGTGTGTGTGTGTTTCAGCAAATACAGTGGGCGTCGCTCCTCTTGACCTCAGCTGCTATTACTACTCTCATCCAAACATTGATTATCCTGTAACAGCATTTTCTGAAGTGTACATCAGTATAAGTTTATAAAACTTTATATACAAGATTAATGTGGTTCTTTTTCAACGTTCTCATATCACATTTGCTGTTATAACTTCCACTCTTCTGGAAAGATGTTACACTAAATTTTGTGGAGGTTCATTGAGCTACAAGGGTTTTAGTAAAGTCAGGCACTGATGTAGGTGAGAAGGTGAGGAGACCTGAGGTGCAGTCAGTGTTCACCTTCATCCCAAAGTGTTAAATAAGGTTGGAGCTCTATAGCAAAACTTCCACGCCAACCGATGTAAAGCAGATCTTCATGGAGATCCTTCTGGCTTTGTGAAAAAGTGAAGTAAAACAAAAATAAAATTCATGCTACCCCATTCTATACAATTGTGCTAACAGTTTGAGGAAGAACCATATATGGCTGGGAAAGTCAGGTGTCCAGATACTTTTGGTACCCTTTTTGTAAAATGTTCTACCCAAGTGTTCCAATAAAAGCCATGGCACAGGAGACTCGTTCCATAATGCAAAAGGAACATCTCAAGTCCCCTTATAAGAGCCGTTACTATAGAAACAGTAGTATACCGTAAATAAACCAGTCAGATCCGTGGCTATATAAAAAAACAGCAGGCATCGATGTTTCTAAAAACAATTTACAAGTTTTTATTTATCAAGTTCACACACTTCAAAACTGGAGGGGAATTCCGTCTCAAAAGCCTTCTAATAAACGGGCGGTACTAAGAATTAAACTTCAAAACTACCATTAATTACATGTATGCTTTTAAGATTTTTTTTGTTCCTTCTCGTCTTATTAAAGAAGTTTTTAATACAAGTAATAACTTTATACAATGAGTTGTTTTTTTTTTGTTTTGTTTTTTTTGCTGGATAACTGTATCAAATAAGAAACCAGTTCCAAAGTAGACTTTACAAAAAAAAATACACTTTCATAGAGAGAGACACAGAAAAGCAGGTGATCAAATATTGACCAATAATATTCATTTACTTTTCGCTTATCAAAAAAGTTAACCTGACGTCTATGTGAACAGGGGTGGGGGGAGGGGGTATAAAATGCAATGTACAGCATGTTTAAAGCAGAAATATTGAATAAAAAAAAAAAACAGAGTTTAAGCTCTAAGCTCAGTCGGCTGATTTGGTTACCAAGGAGAGCGGCTGCGTCTGGAACAGGGCGTGATGGGAGTGTAAAGCGGCCTGGTGGAACGGCGAGGGTGGAGACAAGAGGGAGGGGTGCAGGGAAGCGAAAGGGATTGGCCGGGAGAGAAGATGCGGGGTCGAATGACTGCCTGAGGAGCTGATGGCGAGAGAGATGCTAGGGTGGGAGGAGGAAGAGGAGGTGAAAGAAGAGGAAGAAGAGGAGGATGAAATGGAAGCAGAAGAAGAGGAGGATGAGGATGATGAAGGTTTGGAGATCAGAGAGAAGTGAGGATGATGGCGCTCGGGTTTGGTGGTGAGCGATAGCGGCTGGGCCTGCTCAGAGTGAGTGGGGGCGGGCGCGGCGGGCGAGGCAAGGGCGGCCGAGGGTGTGGCCGGGGAGTCCAGCATGCTGCCGTGAGAGGACGCCGGGCTGTCGATCATCTTCTCCTGAGGGAGGTACTGCACACAAGGCTTCTTATTCCGTGCGGAGTAATCTGCAGTCAGGAGCAGAGAAATGCCGTTAAATACACAACTCAGGGATTTTATTGCATCGTTATACACGACATCATTGCCGTATTTTCCGGACTATTCGCTGCTCAGACTTATGACAAATTCCTTCTGATATATTATCGTTTTCAGAGTGGTTTGGTTACATGCTGTAAGTGCATATAATCTTATAGAATTGTAGATGGAATCTCTAGTGTCAGTGTTTACTCGTGGTAAAGTTTTCCGATGTCGGAAAGTCTTGAACAGAATGTTTTTTTTTGTACATTTTCTATAGGTGCTATAATGCAAGAAATAACAGGGAATTTTTTTTTTTATACATTTATAGTTAAATTCGTCAGGAACGGGAAGCTCAGTCTGGAAAATACGGTGCAACGTGGACAGGTCGCATTCCATAGGACAAAACCCAGATGAGGAGCGAGAGTGTGGTGATTCTGCGATGTATGAGAAGCCAGACTGACTCTGCTACACACTGCCTCAACAACACGGGATGGGGATCAGTCAGTTTGTCGGTACGTTCACCCTTCTTGATGGACCAACACAGAACAGACACGGTGAGGACGAGGACGACACGGCAGTCCCGGGACAGGATGCGGTCGGTGTGTATGAAGATGTGAATGAGGGTGCAGTGAAGGAGGGGTCGCTCCGTACCTGCCTGCGCTAGCACTGTACGTCATACGCTGCATGTCAGAGTGCAGGGAGGGGACAGCAGGTTAGTGTGGACAATGAGCTCTACTGATTATTAGAACTATGAGGATGTGTGATGTCACATGGTTAGTGCAAACATGGAGTTGGGAGAGGGAAGACGTTCTTCAGCCGACACTACATGAGCGATCGCAAATGAATCCATCAGGTGACTGGCTGCGGTGGCTGTTTTGGCCACACAGGACGGGGGTAGGAGAGAGAAATGTATAAGTGTTGTTTCTGATTAAAGAGACGAATAAGAAACAAAAGTCGTCTAGACGTCACAATTCGTCAAACTCGCTCAAATCCTTACGCTCGCCCATTTCTCCTGCTTCCATCACATCGACTTTGAGGACAAAATGTTCACTTGCTACCTAATAAATAAATCCACCACTAACAGTGTTTTTCAGTTCACTGGTGAGTGGTCAGAAAGTTATGCCTGATCGGTGTATACGTGCTTAAAAATATATAAATCATCAGAGTAAATCATGATGCGTAGCAAATCATTCGCAATGCACAAGAGGTCACCAGAGTGGGGTTCTTTGAGTTAGTGATGATTTGCGTCCAGAAAAGAAAAAAAAAAAAAAGGATGAAATTGTGTGGTGTGGAAATTAAACAGGAGAGCATCGTGGAAGCACTACATTTCAACATAATCTCCATCTCCAAAACCTGTACCATAACACTTTTCATTAAACCCACTTCAATCTGCTAATTTCTTGCAACAGTCCTTTTTTTTTTCAGAACAAGACTGCAATGCTTTCCTTCGGAGATGTCACCAGAAGGAAAAAAAAAGCAAGGTTATGTGCTTTCGTTATAATCGTTCTTTTCCTACTGCTGATATTCTCCTTGTAGTTGTGTATGTGCTACACAAGGGCCGAGATCAGGTTTATTTATTAAACAAAAAAAAAATGTACGAAAGGTATATCCCTTCAAGTCCCCTCTATGTTGAAAAGCAGAAAAGCTACTTTTGTGGTTTGTGTGCGCTCGCTGCAGTAAAGGAAACACACGCGATTCCTGAAAGAATGAACGAAACAACCCAACCCCCCCAACCCTCACCTTCTGCTGCTGATTCGGCCTTGTTGTCTCTCTTCCTCTTCTTCCGCTTGCCCTGTAGAAAAAGAGAGAAACAGACATGAAAACCCTGCAACCACGAACGTCATCGTACACAAATTTGCAACAACGTACAAGCTTTTTAAAGTATATATATAAATGAAATATTTGTTTTGTTCTTTCTGAAACCTGCCACCAAAATCTTTTTGTGAGAGTTTTTCTCTCATTGGTGCTGGTATCATTTTTATTTTTTTTTTATTTGACATCCGATATAATTTTATGTATAAACATGCAATTATGACACAAAAACAGAGAAACCGCTTGCATGCTTTGTTGTGTGGCTGTGACACGGCTGTGTGGGTTTTTTAACGGCGCCTCTTTAACGGCGAGCTGCTAGAGTTAGATGTAGCGTAATAAAAACAATAACGTGTGGCAATGTTGCGATTATGATAACGTAAGACAGAACGCCACGTCTAAGATAATACAAATAATCTGGAAAATCCCTTTATCATAATTTCACAATGCAACAAGAGGCCATTTAGTGACAATACAAAATCGAATGTGTGCGTGTGTGTGCGTCTTACATAGTTATCTCGTGCGGACCAGCCGGGGTAGAGCTGAGAGTGAAGCTGTCGCTCTTTCCTGGCCAGCTCGTAGTATTTGGCCTGTTCTTCCCGGGACAGAGAGTGCCACTGCAGAAAGCCATTACACACACACACACACACACACACACACACACACACACACACACACACACACACACACACACCTATTGGACCCATGTACATCAATGTCACATCACTTGATGTGTTCATTATAGCATACAATTTTCTCACAGGTATAAATCTTTCTTTTTTCTCTCTCTCATGCACACACACACACACACACACACACGTCCTTACCCTCCTGCCTAGTATTTGATTGATTGCGGCGCTTTCTTTGAGCGTGCACTCGGCCACCACCTTGGCCCTCATCTCCTTCATATACAGCATGAAGGCGTTCAGGGGCTTTTTAATGTGTGGCTTCTTCTCTTCCTCCTTCTTAGCCGGCCCTGGAGACTTCCTGCTCCAAACAGAAACAACAGACTTGTCACTGTGTGTGTGAGAGAAAGACAGTGAGAGACATTGGTGAGCTCGTAGACACAACACTGATAAAGTAAAGGAAGCTTACAGAAATAACATGCAGGGTTTGATGGGGGGGCAGAAAAATCGGTCCTGAGCGAGTTTTCCAAACAAAATTGAAACGGCAGAGCGAACACCTGCATGTGAGATCCATTTTCCATGAGCGGAGTAAGAATAACAACCACCGCGGGGCTCTTTACCATTTTACGTTGAACATCTGTCTTTGATTTCGGCAGCCCGACTCAAATCCCAAATAAAATATCTGAATGCGATGCTTTTTTATTTTCAGTTACACAGCATAAAGAGTCTCACAGCTCCTGAAGCTCCTTGTTGAATTAAAGTAATTTTCATCTCATCTTCATGTCGTCACATGAAGCCACATTTGGCCAAGTGCAGTCCTCGATTTATTATTACTACAAGAATTAAAGGGGTCTCAGACTCCACAGACTTGTGATAAATAACTGGAAATGCTGTTTTGCTGGTAAACGGATGTCGCTCACATGCATAAACAATTGATTCTGCCAAACTAGAAGTGGCTCTTGAAGGAGAAATTGTGTGTGTGTGTGTGTGTGTGTGTGTGTGTGTGTGTATAAAAAGCATGTAAGGTAACTCATATGCCTCCATGTTTGTGTGTGTGTAAGCTGCATTTATGTGTATGTATGCGAGTGTGTGTTAAGGAATCATTTGCGTGTGAACTTGTGCCTGCATTTATATTTTGTTTTTATGTGTATGTATAGGAATCCCATATGTGGGCTGAAGTCTTGTGTGTGTGTGTGTGTGTGTGCACACGCTTTCTCAAACCCATGTGTGGCATTTTTGTTTGTGTTCAGGTGTATTCAGGTCCCAATTATCCATCTTTTTCACTTTATGCGTGCGTGTGTGTGTGTGTGTGTGTGTACACTCACGTGTGTGAGGCAGGACTCAGCTCTCCGTTGGGTTCCTGTTTGATGGCAGGGGAGACTATAGCAGGATGAGGGATTCCTGTCTGATGAAGGCTGTGAGGATGATGAGGCACAACGTGAGGAGGAAAACGGCTCGACACCAAACTAGAGGGAGGGAGGGAGAGAGAGAAATAGAAAGAGAGAGACATATTTAGTAAAGGTTCCAGATTGCGTTCCAATTAGTGTGCAGCTCCCTTGGTAGGCAGCCTCTTTGGGCAGCCTTTACTCTCCCAACATTAAAGCTGTTCCACTTGGAAGGCCTTCCCCTTTTCTGTGTGCAAAACAACTATTTCGCTTGACAAGAAAGTAAGTTTGTACGAAACATCACGCACAGATTGAGATCAGCAGCAGGTACTTTACAACTCATCCTGAAGGACCAAACTTGTGGATTAACACAAAACGTCTGCCACGTGAAGATTTTTTCCCCAGGGAGACACACACGGTCACCACGCAGCGTCCTTCACTGATCTGACTCTTTCATACACACACACCTCTCTCTGTCCACTCTTTGAAACAGACATTTTTTGAGCCTCTTAATGATGTGTCTAGACTAAACACCCCCCACACACCACCACACACACACCTTTTCATTCAGATTTCACAAGTAGCCCAAATAAAGGCTCTCTCAAAGGAACCATTATGAGTCCTGCTACAGGCAAAGAGCAGAGTGTGCAGTTACCCTGGAAACCAAGGAGAACTCGACACCTGAGAGCACTTTCCACACACACACACACACACACACACACACACACACACACACACACACACACCCTTTCCCCAAAAAAAGAAAAAAAAAGGAAACCACTTCCTCCAGCAGGCTGAATAGGACACCTTTCAGATAGCGACAGTGCGGGTTTGCAGCCGAGCACAATGGGGCATTATCGCTAATCGCTTGAGAGAGAAAAGAGAGAGAAGAGAAAGAGAGCGAGAGAACAGAAAGAGAGTGAGAGACCTCAGCATAACCGTCAGCTTCTTTAACAGCTTGAAGAACGAGTTTTAACCCGAACAGTCTAATCTGACAGCAGACATTTCTACAACACACCATAAGTGTCACGATACACATTTCATTCAAAAATCATTGCAAGCAAAATAAACACAACAAAAAAAAGGTCTGTACCAAACAGAAATTTAAACAAATCTTGCCCTGACGATATCTCAGGACTAAAAAATATATTGTACAATCACAAATTCAATCATTGTATCGCCCAACCCCTTACAAAATCTACCGGGGAAAAACAAAAAAAAAAAAAAAAAAGTTATGGCTGTTTAAAGTACAACCTTTAAACACACACACACACACACACACACACACACTCACCTGGACATGGAAGCGTTCATAGCGAGCGCGGGGTACGGGTGGCGGAACCCTCCGGGAGGAATGGAGTACATGGGCTGTGCTTGTCTGAAAGGAGGAGAGATCATTATCGGTAAGATGAATCCAATTAGTACCAATTTAATCGAAATGCTACTCTGCTGTGTGTGTGTGTGTGTGTGTGTGTGTGTGTGTGTGAGTGAGTGTGAGAAAGAGAGAGAGCGGGAGGAAGAATGTTGCACTCACTGTGGGACAAGCCAGCCCAAAGGGTGAGGGATCTGCCCCACAGTCCCAGGAGACAGGGGGTAATATGGAGACAGCTCAGAGGGGTGAGGAGTCCGTGGGATACCTGTGGAAGCAACTTCAGGATTAGAACAACAGATTGAGAAGGATCATGCTGTTTTTGCATGTGCATGTGTGTGTCTGTGTGAAATACCTGTCTTGGGGTCCAAGAGCTCTGGGGAGAGGTGCGCAGGCGGCGTCGCCGGGGGAAAGTGATCATTACTGTAGGTGATGAGGGGGGTCAGGGGGTGCATGTGGGCATGCTGCACTACAGGAACCTTATTAGACTGAGAGAGAACCAGGAGGGGGGAGAGACGACAAAATAAAAACAAATTACTGGGTGGATCTGTTTACAATCACAGTGTGTGTGTGTGGACATGTAGTAGCAAAATGTTGAGAAGGGGTTGGAGGGCCGACACACACACACACACACACACACACACACACACACACACACACACACACACACACAACTGTGTGATGCAATCTGGCTCAAGCCCAACTAACATTTTAAATGGTAGTCTGTGCCAAAAAGGTTCACACCCATCACCACACACACACACACACACACACACTGTATCAGCATGTTCATGTTTGCACAGTATAGTAGTTGGAAGGAAGAGAAAAGCAAAGAGACAGAGAGAGAGAGAAAGAAAGAAAGATTCTGAGACAGGGAGAAATAGAGAAGACAATCACAGAAGAAATAAAATCTGTAAGAGACTGAGAAAAGATTGAAAAGGGGAGGCCGAGACAAAGAGAAAGAATCACAGCACGATAGAGACAGAGCAAGAAAGACAGACAAACAGAAAGAAAAACAGAGAGAGAAATAAAGAGAAATAATCGTATATAAAGAGAGAGAAAATAGGACGAGTAAATTTGGGTGAGAATAGATAAGTAATGCCGTCAGTCATCGCCTGCGCTCAGTCGGATTAGCAGAGGCCATACGTTACATGGAACTTGCCGGAACTTGTTATGTTACAGAATGCCTGTAGTACACATGTAAAGTAAGATGAGAGCAGGACTATCAGCTCGGCTCCTCTGATTTAATGTTCAAAAGGATTTCTGGATCGAATCTGAACAGTTTATGTGCCTGATTAAAGCAAAACCCTGAATAAATATTTAGTCCTGATGTACACGCAACTAAACAATTGTGTCATTTTGTAGTCTCACAGTCATTAAAAAAAAAGTTACTGAGAAAGATGGGGAAAAAAAGCAAAACTTGAGACTCCTTCCAAAAATGCTAAAAAAAACATCTCAACAATTGCACACGCTTTTTTCTCCACTAACATCGACCATCACCATGGGAAGTACCTGTTGCTATGGAAATGACGATCTGTTTAAAAAAAAAAAAAAAAAAAAAAAGTGTATCGATGTATCTGTTTAAGAAAAACTAAAAGTTCTTGTGTGTTGTGGTGTTTTTAAACTTGAATTCATCTGAAGAAGTGAGGGAGGATGTGTAACCCGCAAAACTGAATCTAAACAAAAAGCCCACGCGATTGGGCTGACCTAATGGAGGAGTGTATCCTGCGGGGCTGACGAGAGAGACGAGGAGTGAGAGGAGGAGGAGGGCTTTCCTTCACATCATACACAAATCATCAGGCAAACGGCCTCTGGGTACCGGAGCAAGAAACCCAGCATGGAGACTAGTGAGAACCGTGTGTGTGTGTGTGTGTGGGAGAAGAGGGGGCAGTGTGCACTCCGCCCCCCCCTTTTTTTTTATGCATTCATGTGCAGGGTGGGAGGTACCAAACCCTTTCAGAAACTCGGGAGGAAGAAAAAGGGAAAAGCAAAAGGAGAACGCAAGGCATGCTGGGATTGGGCAGCTTTTGTTTGTCGCTTTTGGAGGAAGTGGATGTCAGAGTGGCCTGACCATGACATCAGCATTCAGAATGAGTGTCGACGGACATGGACGTGCATACCCACACAAACACACACACCTAAGAGGTAAAAACATGCTGACTAATTCTGATGATCCGATGATGGATGCGTGTCCGTGAGGAAGATGAGGATGAATGAGAAGGAAATCTTTTTAAAGCAAAAAGCAATTAAACTCTCTCTCAGACACTCAGACACACACACACACACACACACACACACACACACACACACACACACACACACACACACACACACAAAGTCATGGTCACATGCATGGCATCCACGGTCTTTTAGCTCCAAACCAACACACAAACAAACTTAATGATAAAATATAAACACTAACATATTAAATGACGATACAGTTTCCTGAGAAATGTAGTAATAAATGTACACGAAGAGCTTGAACGTTGTTTCATGGCGGAAGATACAAAACTGAAAGAAATTTCAAAAGAATGAGAGCAAACAAGCACCGAAATGATTCCTCGAGAAACTCTAGTAATTCGAATACAAAAAAGCCTTGTTTAGTCCATAAAACTGAACACTGGAGCAATGCGTTTCCCCACGGACCACTATTACTGACGCACCACCTGCTAAACTCTGGACAGCTCTGGGATCTAATTTATAAACGTAGCGTATGCACAAAATGGGGCTAAAACGTGCAGATCCCATTTTCCATGTAAAAGTTGTGCGCACAGAAGACGCTGTAGAATGAAAAAGGGAGAAACGGAAAGAAGGGGACGAGGAGAAGATTCAGGCCGAAGAACACGACAGAGATTCCAATATTTGAGATAATTTCAAACTAAAACAAAGAAAACAGTGCAGTGCATTTTTTTTATTTATTTTTTAAGTAATTTTATATTTAAATCTAATTTAATCCAAATGTAAGTCTTATTTTCTCTTATATATTTAGTATTGCTCTTTAATATGATTTAAGAATACTAATTCAATAAATTTAACTAAAATTTAAACTAAAATAATTGATAGCTGCAGCCCTGAAGCAAACAAATAGAAATGTAAACTGATATGAAAGCTGTGTTTTCCCCCCCTGCACATGGACGTCTTAAGGTGACGAACAGCCAGGTCGCCACACACCTGCGTGTTCACGCCTGTGCACATAAATCAATTCCGGAGGCGTAAATCAGACACCAGGTGAGAGACGGAGTACAGTCCGTTATGTGAAGTGAGCATGTGGAGGCAGTACGTGATCTCCCCCAAATCCACATCACTGGCTGAATGGTTAATGCTCTGAATCAACAGCCACACTGAAGCGTTTCAGGTGATTCCTACCACTGTGCACATTTTTGTGTGTGTGTGTGTGTGTGTGTGTGTGTGTGTGTGTGTGTGTGTGAGAGAGAGAGAGAGAGACGCTCACACCTGTCACCACCTCTCATTAGGGCTGAACTAGTCTAAAGCACTTTAGCCGTTTCCTCTGAGCTTCTTGGCCTCGGGCTACGACGTGATCAGGGAATTACTGCCTGACAAACTGACACTATATGAGCTTCCTGAAAAACTCTGCGCTGGGGGTTTACTCGTTTAGCTAACCAGCCAGGGCGTAATCTAGCATGTGGGCGTGGCTAGGCAAAACATTATGCAAACAATGGGAGGTGGGGCTAGGGGAGGACACACCCACCTTAACCACAAGATGTAGCTACCAGAAAACACTCACTTTTGTTATTAGTGCTTAGTGGTTACAACAAACCCCCGTATACACATGTATCTAACAATAACGCTCGCTAACAAAATGCTGAGGACCCTGTGTAATAAATAAAAAATAAATCGAGCTTTTGGTCGGTTTTTACCGACATTCACTCCATATTCCTGGCTTATTAGCCAAGATAAAACCTTAATTTGATTTTGGTGGGTTTTTAAAAACTTCCCCTCTGCCTCGGAGGCTGAGTCGTTTTGACTAGAGGTAGAAAGAGCTTAGTGTCTGCGCTTTATGTAAACGAAGAGAGAGATAAAGCCGAACCCCAGGGCCTAAACACCGAACCCTCAATACGCACCATTCATCTGCGGCTAATGTGACCACCGTCCCACGTGCCTGCTCGAGCACGCGTGATGGCGCGCTTTATAACATTAGATATAAGATTAGGACGGTAAAAGCATAGCGGCTCGGCTTGAACAAAGATGGCAGTGTGTTCGGGACTGATCTCATGGTGTGGTGCTGAGGTGAAGCTCGGGTCGAGCAGCTGAGAATAACGGGAACAGGATTTGCGATGGATGATTTTTTATTTTTTTTTCAGGGATGTTCTCCATCTCAAGTGCTGAGTGGAGCACAAACACATGAGCAGAGAGATGCAGAAAAAAAAATATGTCAGACTGAATTAGACTTCCAGAGCAATAAAACATCCAGATCGATCGCAAATGTAGAAATAAATCAACCCAGTGGCTCGTGTCTGTGCTATAAAAAGTTTCTCGCCAAACTAAACTGAGGCGTAGCTTGAGGCTCTACTGAGAGCGCGGTTTACGACTACGCCACGGTGTGGTCAAAGCGTCTGAACTGTCATGCACAGCATCTTTTTAACAGGATTTCTGAAGTACATGGTTACCATAAAACAAATAAAAAGCACAAAAGTATTTAAATAAAGTTTTGTGATGCATAAAAATACAAAATGATGCATAAAATACACAAAATTATTTGTATACAAATCCTATAAAAATGTCCATATAACATGGAGTGAAACACGCATCTCTTCATGCTTGTGAGGACCATTCTCATTAACCACAAACATGGCCGTTTGGTCATTATGATTTATTTCTTTTTAAAATATTAGTGCTAGACTTTCAGATCGTGATATTTCAGGATCACAGACGGCATGTTCCAATCTGCCCTCAGAGTTCGAAATTGTTGAGATAAAAGATATGATGATTACTGAGATCAGCTCTGAATCACATTGTGACGTGTTTTATCACATTAGAATGGTAAGATATGCCTGAGTATGTGTGTTTTAACTCCATGTATACAACTCTTAATAGGTTTTGTAGACAGATTAGTGTTTATTTTTGACGCATCATGTTACACATCAAGCAGACAATTTTTTTTTTTTTATGAGAATAAAATATAACCATAAACATGTGGTCTGGAATGAAAACGTGATGCTGCAAGTGTAGTGTGTGTGTTTGGTCGAGCAGATTGTTTATCACGCTATGCTGTTGTCTATAACCGCAGAGCTCTTATCTCACACTGCCCTCATCTTCAAACCGGTTCTACTGCCCAGAACCCGGCTTCCATTACAGCCTACATACATACACACACATACACACATACACACACACACACACACACACACACACACACACACACACACACACACACACAAGTGCTTGGCTCAGTGTGGCTCAGCAATGAACTCGAGGAGACAGACGGAGACGGAATCGCTGCTTCTCTGTCAAAATCTGTATTTTATCGTCAACCATCTGAGAGTTCTGTTTTCGGTTTGGCGTGTAGGCGATAAATCTAGAGAAACCCGGAGAAAACCTCTTGCCAATACACACACACAGCCTGCTCATCAATCCCACCTTTCTGTACTACAAGAACGTGCAGTGTATCACATCACATGGAGTGAAAAAACAAACAAAAATAAGCAAAAGAAAAGTTCGAACCTTGAGAGTGAGGGTTTAATAAAGCGCCAAACACAACTTACTCCTCCTCAAACAGGAAGTCTTACCGAGTGGCTTTAACAGGGGATTGAGAAAAAACTATTTCTGTCCTTCGCTGAAGCCGAGGCGTGAGATTAGGCTGTCCTCGATTAAACTCCTGCCTCGGCTCTCTCACTCCAGTAAAAGGTGTAACACTGCGCACTTCCTCCTCTGACCTGGAGGGTCTGACCGCACCTGCACGAGTGTACAGTAATCCCCCTTTTATCGCGGTGGTTATGTTACAAAACCGCCTGCAATAAACGAAAACCCAAACGAACCCTAAACGGACGCGACCCCTAAAATGCTATTTTATGCATACAGTACTGTATTAACATTTTACTTTATTAATTAATACTAAATTTCATTATTTCAACATAAAACTCCATAAAAACAATTCCCTATAAGTTTGTGGGCAAGAGACGGGGAAAATCAGCCAAACAAATTAGTTATGTGGCAAATGCAATTCCAGGGGCGCGAGATTCAAACCGCGGTAAAGCAGAGGATTAATGTATATAATCACAGAAAATCCTGCTTGGGTAATAATCTATAACCCTGTGTAGATCACTGGGGGTAGATTCTGCAGTGAATTCTGGATTCTGATTGGTCAGGAGGTGGGGATTTAACCTGTTGTTTTCTTGGCGTGCACATTTCTATAGCAACAGCTCGTACACACTTATAAAGCAGATGATGCACTAATGATATATATGGATTTAAACATTGAAGGAAGGAGTCTCTAGTTTCAGGAGTTACATGATGCACAGGTCAGGTAAACAAACAGTTACTTTTGTGCGTGTATGAATGTATGTATGTACCAAATGTCCTGGTGTGGGTGATCTGGAGTCCTTCAGCGCTGCCGAGCTTGGCATGTCCAGTAGAGGCCATTTCATCTGCAGATACTGTGGGACAAAATAAAAAAAAAAAACCAAATGAACAAACAAACAAACGTGAGTGAAACGTGAAAACCATGTGCGGACGGGATGGTGTACGGTATCTTGTGGCCCAGATCTCGTCTGCTCGGTTCCTGAGAAGCTCAGCACGTTTGTTTATCGGAATCGGATGATCTGCGTGTCTAATGTAGACTGATGTCAGATGACTGAGTGACGCATGTGACGCTCAGCCCAGGAAAAGCTCATAAATAACAGGTCAACGGAGAGCATTTACACACACACACACACACCTGCAGGTGTGTGTCAGCATCAGTGAGCGTGAGGAATGGGAGCACAGCGGAGAGTGTGAAATCGGTGTTTGTCGGGGAATGTGTTTCTACAAGAGCCCATCTGTGGGATCCCATCGAGAAAGACAGAGTGTGTGTGTGTGTGTGTGTGTGTGTGTGTGTGTGTGTGTGTGTGTGTGTGTGTGTGTGTGTGTGTGAGAGAGAGAGAGAGAGAGAGAGAGAGCGAGAGCGAGAGAGACAGCTGGGAGGACGTCCCACAGAGAGTGCTGGGAAAGCGGGACTGCGGTGAGAGCTCGGGATTCACCGACGATGCCCTGGTGAATATCCCTGACCTCCTGACCGATCCCTTGTGACAACCTCTGGGTTTTTTTTTTTCAAATTCATCATCTTCCTCATCATGCTGCATTCCAGGTGTCCAGGATTTTCTTTTTTTCCTGAAGACTGATGACCATCTCTCTGTAAAAGTTAACCCCCCCCCCTCCCTTTTCCAAATCCTCAACCTCCCCCTTACTTCCTCCCTCTCTCGGACCGTGGATTCGAGGCTCGTCTCACACAGGCACATCTGGTTTGCGGATCAGTTTAATGGCCGGATACAGCAGATTTTCATGCGCGCTGACATCCCACCCCCACCCCTTCTCCCCGCTGCTCCTCTAGATTTAAAACTAATAAAAAGCTGTTGTGCGAGAGCTCCCATATTCTTACGGATTACTGCAGGCTGTGCTGAGCTAATTTCCATTCCAAGAACTTTGCGAGTCTGTGTGCGAGTGTGTGTACGCTTGGTAGGAGGTTTTCCCGTCGTCCTTTGCGGCAGGTCTGACAAACCTCACTCGCTGTCACCCAAACAAACAAAACATAGCCAAAAATACGGCAGAATGCAAACACGCACGATCCGAGATAACTCCTCGCATGCTTTAAACAGAGCCGGGTTTGGAAGACGAGAGCGAGGGAGAGAGAGAGAAAATATATATAAAACATTGCTTGTGTTCGAACCATTTGATAGAGAAGAAACTCGACACCGCTACACTTTCATGGGAAAATTCTTTTACCCGATGGCTCAGATAACCCCCCCATACACCCACTCACCCAAAAAAAAAAAAACCAACAAAAAAAAAAAAACACCCACACACTCCTGTACAAACTTTGTGCTCCCATTAAAAAAAACTTGTTTCTCTCTATTTATTATACAGTGAAAAGCAATGTGAAGAGTGCATTGAGGTAGCACATCCATGACCTTTGCCCACCTTGTTGTGCGTAACTAATGGCGACGAAACCTTTATAAGACAGAACAGAACAGCACTCGGGTACTGAAAGCATACGTCATTGGTAGTGATCCAGAAATCGTTTATCCGGATGGGTTGAGTGGCCCCCCTAGGGGCTGGGCCCCGGTTTTGGAGGGTCAGATGAAGGTGAAAAGTGTAAATAGGAGGTTTAATTGGAAATGAAAGAAGATCTGGAGTCATATCTTGCAGAGTGATTTCACGGCTGGGCTTTAGAGCTGTGGAGTTTTCTCTCCATCTCTATTTCTCTCCATCTCTATTTCTCTCCATCTCTCTCTGCTGGACACTGACGAAGGAAGTTTACACGGCCCAGAGTTTAAAAATGGAAAAGGCATTACGGAGCAGAGGGGAAGAGCGGACAGGGGGAGGGAGGGAGAGAGGGAGAGAGGGGGGTTGAGAAGAAAAACATTTTCAGGAATGAGGTCTGTTGGAGCAGGCACAGGGTATTGTTTCCTGACAGCTGGGGGGCCAGCAGAGAGGGGAAGGGGAGAGAGCGGAGAGAGAGAGAGCGAGCGCGAGATCGCAATGTGGGCCTCTCGTTCCCATCCGAAAAGAGAGGAAATTCTTGGGATTGACATCAGAGCTCAATGGCACACAGAGAGAGAGAGAGAGAGAGAGAGAGAGAGAGAGAGAGAGAGAGAGAGAGATACAGAGAGATACAGAGAGAAAGAGGGAGAGTGAGAGAGAGGGACAAAATATCACTATCATTAAACTTTTTGACTATTTCTGGATGAACTTGTTTCAGCAGTTGTTTTCTGATTAATAAGTGGAAAAACAATAAGATAGGAGAACAAGAGAGGAAAGAGAAAAGATCAAGATATGTAGAAAGATGGAGCTATATCGAGAGAGAGATGCAAGAAAAAAAGGAATCAGAGAGGGGGAAAAAACAAAAAAACTAGAAGAGAGAAGGTGAGAATGAGTGAGCAAACAGATGAGAAGGCCCAAAAGAGGGATGATGAGAATGAAAAAAGGAGAATGAGAGCTGGACACCAAGAACGTCCAACACTACTGCAGCTCTTCCTGCACAGGAATGTCCAGAACGCATGTGTTTAAGCGCACAGCCTGAGGAGTGTGTGTGTGTGTGCGCGTGTGTGCGCACATGTTTATGTGTGGGCATCCTGTCCACTTAGCACATCGAGCCTGTCTAAACAGAGCAGCAGGCCAGGACCGGTGCCACTAAAACTGTCCTCGAGCTGGCGGGCGTGCACACACACACAAAAATGAGAGCACTGGTCAGCACAATCTATTTCCGGAAAGAGAGAGAAAGAGAGAGAGAGACGAGATAGGAAGACAGTAAGAGACAAAAAGAAATGGGAGAGAGAGAGAGAGAGAGAGAGAGAGAGAGAGAGAGAGAGAAATGTATATAGAGTGTTTGGGGATAAACTGGATTCAGTAATTAGGGTTTGCACTGCAGGCTCATTGCTGATGCTTTGCAGGTGCACTCATGTTCAGTATAAACAATGCAGACAGGAGCTGGCATGGAACCCCCACTGTCACGCACGCACGCGCGCGCACACACACACACACACACACACACACACACACACACACACACACACACACACACACACACCTCACCCCCCCCATGGGGGTAGGCTGCTCATCATACTTTATAGTGCATCCCAAACCAGCCTCAATAAAAAGCAGGAAATTGAGAGCATTCTCCTGTTTAGCTGTTAATTAGCTACCATTTACATTTATGGCATTTGGCAGATGCCCTTATGCAGAGCGACTTACAACTGAGCAGTGGAGGGTTAAGGGCCTTGCTCAAGGGCCCCAGAGTGGCAGCTTGGTGGTGGTGGGATTGGAATTTGTAACTTTCAGATTCAAAGATTCGACGCGAATACCCAGAATAACCCTTTATGAGCAGTAGGTTTTGTACAGCAGTTTTGGAATGATCCTGATTTCCACACGCAGCTGTCTCGGAGCACAGCTAATGCTAATATTGCATATATAGAACTAGGCTGCGTCTGATCAGTCTCCCGCTCTCTAATTGTCATCTAGCGCAGCTTGTTTGGCCTGTGAGATCAGACAGAGCTCGGGGAGGGTAACGAGGGCTGCCCGGGACGCCGCTGCTGTACTAAAGGTGGAGAAAGGCTCTCCAGGACTGTGCCAGACGAGTGCCTTTGGTTCTCTGTACAGAGAGAATACTGCAATATGCTCCGGGGCTCGGCAAGTGCCAGCGGGCTCGGCACTGATTGTTCCGCCTCTTTCATGAAGCGCGAGACAGACGAGGCGAGATGAGAGGAGAAGAGAGGAGCCAGGAAAGCTTTGTCGGCTCAGATGAGTTCGACAGAGAGAGGGAGAGAGATGGCTGCCAGGGAGGCAGATGTGAGGGCAAATAGTCAGACAGACAGAGATGATAATAAAAAAAAAAAAGAGGATAAATTATATATATATATATTTTTTTTTAACAAGGACAGATTTGCCCGAATAGACAGAAGGGTGAGTGACATGCTTCCGTTTAGACTCAATCTGGGACTCTGACGCTTTGAGCTAGAAAGTTTCACGAGGAAGTTTGACTGTTGCAGGAATAATGCATTCGGGTCAGACCGTGTGGCTGTTGCTATCTCCTCCACCCCCGGCATGTCAGCACAGAGGAGCGGTTCAATCCAGGACGTTATTCTGTTAACGGTACACGCTCCAGAAACTAAAATCGTGGTTAAGATTTTTGCAAATAAAAAAATTAGTGATGATTATAGTGACACCCTTCTCTGAGCATCGCCTGCAACAAGGTTTATATAGTTCTTTTTTGAAAAGTACATTACATTATGCTGAAGACTTTTGTTAAATAAAAATATTCTAATATCATATTCATATATATTTTTTAATTAATTACAAAAATATTTTATTTCTTACATTTTTTTTAATTCTTCAAATATTCCTTACTTCACAACTCTCAT
Organism: Silurus meridionalis; assembly: GCF_014805685.1. Taxonomy (NCBI): domain Eukaryota; kingdom Metazoa; phylum Chordata; class Actinopteri; order Siluriformes; family Siluridae; genus Silurus; species Silurus meridionalis. The sequence continues at coordinate 1,998,435 of NC_060900.1, read as the reverse complement.
TTTTTGCCATTTTGCTAGAGATCTTTGTACTCATCTATTGTAGAAACTTCTAAGTGAAGTATCTCTCACACACACACACACACACACTATCTCTAACCACACAAACATTCATTCCATTAAATTTCCATTATTTCTTTGTCTTCAAAGTGACCACATTGTGCATGTGTGTGTTGCACCTCTATCCCATTACCCCCTAACTCCTCCCACCCGCCCTCTTAAATAAAAAAAGAAGGAAAAAAAAGAAAAACCATTTTGAACAAGAAATTCTTGCATCTCATTCAGAGCCATTCCTCCATACCCAGGCACACAAACACACCCAGAAGATAATGTCAATCACCTGGTGTGTGTATGTGTGTGTGGTGCTCATTTAAGGTCCCCTGTGGATGCCAAATGGCCCCCCTGCGGGTGATTGTGTTAAGGTGCTAATCGGTGCTGATAACGCTAACGCTGCCCTGTGTGTCTGCCTATTGTCAGGAGCCCCATCACCTGTCTTATGCTGCTCATTTACACCTCCTGTTACTGCAGGCATGCACACACACTCGGCCCTGCGCCCAGGAGGGGGGAGACGAGAGAAAAATAACCCCACCTATCCCTGGCTGGGCTCTATTGTTTGTGATTTGTGGCAAATTAAACAATTACGGAGGGCATTCTTAGGTAAATAGGGGACGTGAGCATGCTAATGGAGCTGTAATTACAGTGAGAATGCTGCAGCTATCATGCTCAGTCACACAGACATGACCAAAAAGTAAAGCGATGACCCTCCACAACCAGTTTACACACACACACACACACTCTGTCTTGCCTTCAAATCGTTCACGTGGCTGTGTCTCAGCCGCCATCCAACAGTCCAGTCGACTCGATGAGCACGTTTGTTTGCTTTGGCTGAAGAGTTGTTTACAGCAGGGTGAGACGAAATCCCCCCCCCTCAAAAAAAATTGTTTATTTGCACTCTCTGCTCCGATGCTCCTCTGCTCCTGTACAACGATTGCAACTACTCGCCTCGTCCTTCGCCTAAGTGTTTTCCGGTGTGACCTCACCGCTTTTCCATTCACCGCCTGACAGCCCTAAAAACTCGGGTTAAAGGTCAACCTGACAAAGTGCATCGGTCTCTGTGGCAACCCCACCCCCACCCACCGGGACAGGCTCGTAGGCCTCTTACTGCACAATAGAGCTCTTAGTGGAGAGGGATCGGGGTGAGAGCTGAGGAAAAGAGTGTGTGCGTGTGAGAGAGATTTGTTTTTAAATACTTGACAGCCAAAGTCTTCAGTCTACACTCGGAGCACGAGCGTAAAAAAAGAAAAGGACAGGAAAGGAAGTAAAGTGTTGTCACAATAAAAACGGAGAGAAACACTGAAATGATCGACACACAGCGAGACCATAAAAGTAGAACTAAATATCTTCGCAACAGGCCAAAAAAAACGTTTTGATTCGCAGAAAAACTAGTGTTCTGCCGAAGAAAGCACTATAAAAACACACACACGCCTCGGCGCTGAGGAAGCAGTCGCTGCTGCTTGGACAAGCCCTCGATTCTTCAGGTTTGCACTCAAAAGACACAAGATAACTGGTACAAGCAGCCATGTTCCTCCTCCGCCGTGTCATCTTGCAGCCGTTATCATCCTCGCTTACTTTCATGATGCTAATTGGGATTAACGAGTACATAAAACTCCCACTGGAGCAATATTTGATCGCATGCTTTTGATTTTCCTGGGCACAGGGGAATTGGTTAACCCGTCTAGCCTATAAAGCTTTCCTCTATTTTCTCTCTCTAGTGTGTGTGTGTGTGTGTGTGTGTGTGTGTGTGTGTGTGTGTGTGTGTGTGTGGGGCAGAGCCCCGTCTGTGCATGGAGCTGGACGCTTTTGTGACACAGCTGTCACACTTGTCCCAGTCACGGCTGAAATCTGGCCGTGACACTGTCCTGATCTATGACTTCCTCCTGAGGAACAGCGGCGTCCTCATACCCTGATTCAGCTGCACAAGAAGCGTTTCTTGTGTACGCGTAAGCATACAGCGAAAGAGAGAGAGCGAGAGAGACGCAAAGAAATAGTGGGGAGCATGAGCATTGGACGGACACAGACAAATGGTGTGAGATAAAAAGATAGATAGGAGGAAAGAGACAGAGTGAGAGAGAGATTAGATAAGAATGAGAGATATAGAGATGGAGTCAGAGAGACAGCAACAGGAGAATCAGACAGACAGAGAGAGAGAGAGAGCGAGAGAGAGCGAGAGAGCGAGAGAGAGAGAGAGAAACAGAGAAGGAGACAGACAGAGAGCTCAGTTAAAAGATTAGAGTATAGAATAAGTGAGCTATTGTGTTGTGGAAAACAACAGTTGAAGTGAAACCTTGCACGTAATTAGAAGCAGCAGTAAATAATGAGGGGTGTGTGTGTGTGTGTGTGTCTCTCTCTCTCCGGGGGCAGAGGAAAGCTGGTCATACTGTTTAAGTCAATTACCAGGCCGCTGTGAGGTTCCTCAGTACCTGGGGATCTGATTACACCACCACCTCCCCCTTCAACACAACCTTTCTGTCTCCCTCTTTCACAAAAATGCCAAAAACAGACCGAGTGCACATGCAACTCGTCCACTGACCCTCTCTCGGAGCCACAGGGCCCTTTACGGCTGGCGAGGGCGAGCGAATTATCCAGCAATTAGCCAAACTTTTTCCCCCTTCTTTTAAATAATAAAAACCAGACGCTGTGAAATGGCTGACTGGATGCTGGCTGTAAAGCCTCAACAGTGGCATACCATTAACATGCGTCTGTGTGTTCACTGGTTAAACCATTACAGCAGGGGGAAAAAAAACATAAAAAAAAAAAAAAAAAGACATTCGGGTAAACTATGACAAAAACAAAAAAATAAACCTGCACCTCCAAAAATAAATAAATATATAAATCCCACATCTCTTTTTACGGCCACGTGACGAGCTGCCGCTGATAATTATGGGCTGCGTTGGTTATGGGGTTACTACTGGCAACTAGACAGCCTGCCTCGCCCGCTGGCATAATAATCACTTGTAAACTTCGATGTGCGAGAGGGAGAGAGAGAGAGGGGAAAAGAGTGAAAGAGAGAGAGAGAGAGAGAGAGAAGTTAAACCCCGCCTTTCTCTGGCTGAAAAAGAGAAAATAAATATTTGCCTGAGAGTAAATTCGATCTGGCGGCGCTGAGTGAGTGCCAGGCCTTCAATAAGAGCTTGTGTTAAGAGAGCCACCATTTAAACTAACCCTTTCACAGAGAGAGAGAGAGAGAGAGAGAGAGAGAGAGAGAGAGAGAGAGAGAGAGAGAGAGAGGGTGGAGGGGTGGAAGGAACAGAAAAGAGGTCTAAATTAAACACATTTGTTTCTGCTCACACATACCACAAGTCTTATGAAAACAGAGCAGTGATTGTGTTCACTCCACAGCCCCCTCTGACACGAACCCACCCACTTCTACACACACACACACACACACACACAACCCCTTCCCCCTCGTCCCACAGCTGTCTATAGATGGCTTAGTGTGAGCGCGCACAGAGGCCCAGATCTCCAGCCCTGCCTGCTCAGACTCACTCGACCCTGTACGTATGCCTGCGTGTGCACACACACTTTTCAAAACATAGGATCTGAAACGCCATTTTCAGCATCAAAAACTCACAAAAAGGCTTTTAAAATACAGGTGCTGACATGACCGTAAGAACCTGTGTGTGTTTGTCCATGCTGAATGTGTGTTGTGACTTTTTGATTTAGTATTTTATAAATACGTTTTATTTAGTTTATATTTTTACACCTTCGTGTGGAAAGGCGAGACCTTAAACAGTAGCTCCACCTCACCGTCACTTAACAAGTCAGCTTTTTTTTTTCTTCTTGAAACTTTCGGCTGAATGCGCCTCTGTCTCTGATGCTTAAGACGCATTAAAGGGCTTAAACATTTCGTGTAGCAGATCACTAGACAGCGAGAGCATGGGGAACTGGATGTCTTGTGCAGACAAATATTTTCCAAATAAAGAAAGGGATGCGTGTGTGTGTGTGTGTGCGCGCGCGCGCGCATTTGTGTGTGTGTGAGAGAACAAAGAAAATGTTTCTGGAAAAAACAGGTTGTTGGTATGGAGCAAGATATGATGTATTTGCACAGGGATGTTTAAAGGTGTGTGTGTGTGTATGGAGATGTAGGAACGCTGATCATGTGCGGTGATACTTTTTAAAATGCTACACAATATGATGAAATGCAGTGTGTACGGATGAAGAGATGATGTGAAGCGCTGTTTGTGTAGATGAGAATTTGTTGAGAATTAAACTTGTGTGTAGACTCTCACTATCTATGTCTCCATCTTTGCCTGGAGCCTCCACCCCACCCCCCTCTCTCTCACACACACACACACACACACACACACACACACACACACACACACACACACACAGAGTATTTCCAAATGTGGGACACCCTGGCAGCGCTGGGAAAATGCTGGATGCGCTGCGCTGCGCTGCGACGCAGAGTTTCAGCTCCGAGGGCCTCAGGCCTTTTATTAAATCTGTTCAGGCTTTGCCTCACAACTGACACCTTACACAGCGCGTGTGCGCACACACACACACACACACACACACACTATAGCAAGAGTTAGTTCAGATGATCAGATGACTGTTCCTTTAGCACTAGGCCCAAAATCCTGAGTCCTTCAGGCGTAGCAGAGCAAACAGGAAGGATCTAGAGTGCAATAAAAGAAGCAAACACGAGTGTGTGTGTGTGCGCGTGCATGTGTGTGTGTGTAGGACCACACCTGGACGCCGCTGTACGGGTCACAGAAAGTCGGCAAAATTGAGATAAGGACAATGAAGACAAACACAAGGAGGCTTCACCTTCCCAGGAGGGGGCGTGGCCTCACGACCTTCTGCGTGTGTGGGCTGTGTTTCAGATCACACCATTCAGAATTTTATCTACGAACACGTGCACTGGTGTCAAGCAAAACACCAAGAACCAAAAATCAATCACTGCTTTCAAATACTAAAAAAAAAAAAAACCCAAGCAGAAGAAAACAGAAGCCTTGTTGCATTCAGCACACAGCGATCAGGCGACTCATCAGTGTCAGGACGGTAAACAGCTGTAAAGCACGGTGGCGTCAGCTGTCTGGCAGCACGAGGCGCTCATAAAATATGCTGCTTCTGCTGCCCTGACCTCACCTTCTCCTGGACTGACAAAGATCCTGTCCTCAACCTTCCGGTCAATCATCTCTTATTAAAGGCAAATCATTTTATTAAGGAGAAAAGAAAAACTTGTGGTTTCATGACTGAGCCTTAAAACTTGACACTGGAGACTCCTTCCATAAATGCAAAACTTACAGGTCTGGAACAACCAGAATTTCTCAGTATAAAACAGTATACTCTGAATGGGTACACCGACACAAACTTGACTTTAAACCCACCGAAATTCTCTGACAGGGTTTCTGCATGTTTCACAGTCAAGTTTAAGACTTTTATAAGACCATTAAGAATAAAATTTAAGACCTATTTCACATCAAACACACACAAATGAGTTGTTAGCAACTTGCCTTAACCGAGCCCTAAATTCTCTCTTTTTTTTCCAAGCCAAGTTTCGCTAAACTCGCACTTCCCCATAGCTGAAAAAAATTTAATCCATTTTATGTCTGTGGTACAATTCGGGAGAGATACTCGCTAATAACAGAAATCTGATTGGCTGTTTCGTGTTGGTCTCATTTGTAGTAGTAATACAGTAAATTATTATTATATGTGGACTAGCAAAAGGAAGAACTACACCACCACAGAAACTAACAAACAAAAACTTGTGCTGCGGGAGCATTTCAATTAGAGGTTAGAGGTCAGAAAATTAAGACCTATTTAAAATGAGTTAAGACCTTTTAGAGAATCGAAGACTTCGTAATACCTAAAATTTACTTTTTTAGACCCAACAGAAACCCTGTTGAGCAATCTGAACACAGAACTCAAAACTGTGGCCAGAGACACAAAATCAAATATCAAACTTCACTATCATTTCAGAAATAGGTGGGACATAGAGAGAGAATGCAGGAGAGAAAGAGACATAACGAAAACAAGAGAGAGAGGAGATAAAAGAGAAAAGGTTGGAAATAGAAAAGGGGAGCCTCAAAATGTCCCAAAAGATGTTCATTCTCTGGTGGACAAACAACTTGAAAACGTGCAGCAGCGTGAAAACAAGGGAGGGAGAAAAAAATAAAAAAAGATGATGAATGAAATGTACAAATTCAGATTGGTTACGCAAGAGGAGAAAGAACAAGTCGAGCACTGAGAAGGGGGGTGTACAGGCAATTAGAGGGGGGGTGGTTTACAGCCTGCTTTATAAATCGGGAGTTCTGCACTAATATGAAACAGTCCTCACACACACACTGTAGTGCAGAGAAAATGTGTGTGTGTGTGTGTGTGTGTGTGTGTGAGAAAGCGCAGCATCAGCCTCAGGACAGTTTCCATATTGACTCTGTGGCTTTACAGCATCATGTTTTATTACTCACAGCCCCAGTGTTCTTTACAAACTCCTGAACTTCAGCAAGTTCCTACGAAAAAAACAGCACTTTGCTTGGCCTTCAGCATGCTTGGCATTAAATGACAGTTTTCCTCATCAGCCTCATCAGGCTTCCTCCCGCTGAAATAAGGCAGTCTAAAAAAGCCACGTCTTGGGCACTGAGACGCTGTGAGGAACACGCAAAACACCTCATACATGTGAGGGTGATTTAGAAAAAAATTAATAAATAAAACCCAAACCAAGGTCTTCGCATGTGAGGGGGGGTGTGTGAAATAAATAATGCTCCGAATCAAAGATTTTAAGTATAGAAATGTGTGGAATAGAAAGTCATGAAGGATACAGATAGGGGAAATTTTTTTTTATAAAAACAGGCAAAAAAAAAAAAAAAAAAAGCGAAGAAGCAAAAGAAGATTGAACACAAGTATTTATGTGGTGAGAGGTAAATATTTAACATGTCAGAAAAGTGAGTCTCTGTGTCAATCATCAAGCAGACACACACACACACAAGAGGCAGAGGTCTTAGTAATCCCACTCAGGCCTGTGACCCTCAGACATGACCTTTCACCCTTCCACCCTCAAGAGAGGGAGAAAAAAAAAATAAAAATAAAAAAACAATGAGTGGCATCTAACCAGAAACTTAGTGGTGTGTGTATATGTGTGTGCAGAGGAGAGATGGTCCTGTGTGTGTGTGTGTGTGTGTGTGTATGTATGTAGGCAAGTCTGAGGTGTGGGCAAACAAAAGTGATTAAATGACAGAGAGACTTTGACCCTGAATTAGTCTCACAGAGTGAGTATTCAGCACTGGGGCCGAGAGGCTAATCACAACACACACAACAGAGAGAGAGAGAGAGAGAGAGAGAGAGAGAGAGAGAGAGAGAGAGAGAGAGAGAGGGGGGATAGAAATGGAGGGAAAAAGCTGAAATGGAAGCACAGAGAGAGAGAAAGGAAAAAAAGAAGAGAAACAAAAATAAAATAAAAATAAGAGTTCAGAGACAAAGTGAAACAAGGATGGAGAAACAGTAAGAGAGTGAAATGAGAGACAGAAAGTAAAGACTGTCAGAGACCAAGTAAGAAACAGTAAGAAAGAGAGACAAGCAGTAGAGACAGTGTGAGACAGGCAGAGAGAAATATAGAGAATGAGACAGGTAGAGAGTGAGACAGGTAGAGAGCGAGACAGTAAGACGGGTAAGGAAAAAGTGAGACAGAATGATACAGGTAGAGAAAAACAGAGAGAGACAGGCAGAGAGAAATAGACAGAGTGAGAGAGTTAGAGAGAAATAAAGACAGAGTAAAACAGGTAGAGAGCAAGACAGAGAGAAAAACAGAGAAAGTAAGACCGTAAAGAAAAAGAGACAATGAGAGGTAGAGCGAGAGACAGGCAGAGAGAAATGGAGAGAGTAAGACAGGTAGAGAGCGAGACAGTAAGACAGGTAAAGAAAAACAGAGTGAGACAGGAAGAGAGAAATAGAGAGAGACAGGCAGAGAGAAATAGACAGAGTGAGAGAGTTAGAGAGAAATAAAGAGAGTAAAACAGGTAGAGAGCAAGACAGAGAAAAACAGAAAGTAAGACCGGTAAAGAAAAAAGAGACAGAATGAGAGGTAGAGCAAGAGACAGGCAGAGAGAAAGAGAGAGAGAGAGAGAGAGAGAGAGAGAGAGAGAGAGAGAGAGAGAGAGAGAGAGAGAGAGACAGACACAGTTGGGATTCTAGCAGGAATTGTGTAGTGTGTATGTGTTAAGCAGCATTGTTCATGGAAAATCCATAAAGCAGCAAATATACAACTTACACACCTGCTAAGCCCACACACACACACACACACAAAGACACTATAATCCAGACCCTCGCTTGATTAACATCTCACTCAACAGTGCCTAGTTTTAAGCTACTGATAAAGTATTGGCACCCCTGACCTAAAACATTTCACATTGAGCCCTGATCATGCACTACTCATAATACACAACATGTGCTAATGATAAGAGTGTGTGCGCATGGTGCTCAAGTCGCTAGCTTCAGTGCAAAAGTGTGTGTGTGTGTGTGTGTGTGTGTCTCAGCTGCTGCTCTGAGGCCTTTGTCCTGCCACACATTACAGTCTGAGGCACTCAAAGAGCCCATTCAGCGCCAGATTTCCCCCTGCCAACACACACACACAGACTTTTAGTCTCTACAGCCTAACCTCTCTCTCTCGCTCGCTCTCTCTCTCACACACACACTCTCAGTCACACACGTGCACATAGAATCCATGTTCGCTAAAACAACACACACCTTCGGTTCAGCTCGAAGGATCGTCCAAATCAAACTGAAGCTAGTGTGGAGTCACGTGTGCGCAGGTTTGTGATGACAGCTGGCGTAACACAGGAGCTCGGCGTGCCAGACACGTCCGGACCTATTACACAGGTCGCTGGTGACAAGTGTGTACGCGTGTGTGAAAAAAGAGACTGTTCTTCAATGTCTGATTACAGTCACGTGATCGGACACTTGACATCACTCCTAATCCAAATGTATAGCTCCAGTTGCATGCAGGTAAAATGGAAGGTGCCGGGAGATTGAACGAAAGGTAGTTCCGTGATCTCGTATTTGCAGCAATGAGAACATCCATAGAGAAACACTAGTATAAATCTCATATGCATGGACTGGAGAGAGAGAAAGGAAGTGAAAGATGATTGTGAAGAAAGAATAAATGGAAAAAAAAGAAAGAGCTACAGGTACAGATGTGATCTTTCCGTAATCGTTCCAGTGACCATGATCACCCATAACCCTCAGTTCCACACTGTTCACTCTCTCCTCAGACACACCGTATTTCACAGATTCAGAGCAGTTTGTAGATTTACTGAATGAAACAGCGTGTATAAGCGCAGGATTAACAGAAAGAAATAACACAATAACTGGAGAACTCAAAGTGAGCGAGGAAACATGCGAACAACAAACACCTCGGCTTCTCACACACCTCGCCCCCGTGCTTTCTACAGGGGAATCCTATCTCCTTCACACACGCTGCTGACAGTCGGCGGATTGTCAGAGGAGTGCAGCGGCGCTTTAAATCTGCACGCTGCTGGAGTGCTGTGTGTGTGTTTAATGCATGTCCTTGTTTTCTGTATGCACGCCAGTGGTTAAGAGAGAGCAAACCACTTTCTCTGTGTAATCACCCGTTCTTTTAAACACGCACACGGACTCCGTGACCGTCTGTGTGGGTCTGGTGGGCTGGTATTGGCTGCTCTCGCTCAGTTATCAGTTCTGTGGCATCTGCTTTAGACCCTTTCTTTCAATATGCTATCTTGCAGCACCTAAAAACCAGCTTCCTATCATGACTAAATCTCTCAGACTCTGTCCCCACTGCGCGTGCACACGCACGCACGCACGCACGCACGCACGCACGCACGCACGCACGCACGCACGCACGCACGCACGCACGCACGCACGCACGCACGCACGCACGCACGCACACACACACACACACACACACACACACACACACACACACACACACACACACACACACACACACACACACACTTTCTCTCTCTGCTAAGCTTTAACTAAAACCATATGGTTGGAATACCAGACTGATGAAGCTCTGTTTAGGAGGTGCACCCCCCTCTTCTCTCTCTTTCTCTCTCTCCCTCTCTCTTTCTCTCACTCTCTCTCTCTAATTCTCCCTCCCTCTCTCTACGTCCCCAATTTAGAACAATCCGGTTTTATTAGCCTGGAGTCTAGCACTTAGTGCCCTGGTTTTTTAAGAGCCTAGATGCCTCTACACGTGAAAGAAAACGCAGGACTGAGAGTGAGCGAGGGGCCACACGTCATCCCCCGAGGCCCTCGCCACAGCTGAGGTGGAGGAGGTGGATGTTTTTTGCAAGGACAAGAAGGGTGGGGCACGAGAGAGGAACACAGGGTGCACAATCAATCAAGCCTGAGAGATCTTATCAGCACCGTGGAGGTGGAGATAGATCTACCCCCTGGCCCTCCTGCTCCCTGGAGGGAGGGGGGGGGCAAACCTGGGCGTCTGGGGCCTAGGGGCGCTGATATCTACGATAGTGGAGGCGGAGTGGACACATGATCCCTGCCACACCACACACACACACACACACACCCCTATAGGCGGAAATACACAACTCGCATGCTGGGCCAGTACGTGTCCTTACCACGCATGCGTTAAGAGCGTAGCACATTTATTTTGGATTAATATTGTAAGAGCTTCGAGGTGGGAAACGTTTTCTTGATACACATCACCAGAAACAACATGAACGTGCACTTTACAACCTTTTTTCCTTCATGCTGATGGCATCACCAGATAGGAAGACCTCGGGCTTTATTGCGTTCCGGGTAATAATTGTCAAATAATAATTGTGTGAGGGCTAGGCGAACACTGGAATTGCTCTCCACGGGTAAACGGTGCTCTGGGCGAGAGCGGGAAATATACACGCCCATAAACAGCAATCAGGGTATGAGGAAGTCATGAGCTTGAGGAAAAGGGAAAAAATCCAACAACAAAAAAAAAAACACGCGCACACCCCCACACGCAACGTCAGTAGAGACTCGCACTCTCCCGAATGAGGAATACCATAAGCGAGTGGTGTTTCTATAAAACTCCCGCCTCAGATTAATAAATTGATGAGTAAATAAATTTATACACGTTCTCTTCCTGGATAACATCAAAGGACGTGGCAGGACGATGGGAGCTGTTGGTGTGTGAGAGAGTGATGGCGAATCCCTCCTGTAGGGCCGTGCTCTTGAAAAGCTGTGCAGGACTATAAAGGGAATATCTAATAGCAGAGAGGCAACAGAGAGATAAAGAAGGCAGTGGTGTGTTTCTGGGGCAAAGATTAAACAGGAATAAAAAATAAATAAATAAATAAATAAATAAAATACCCTAAAATTTCCCTCACACTGAAAAAACAAACAAACAAACAAACAAACAAACAAAAGAAAACAGTAAAAAAGGAGAAGGACAGGAGGAAAAGAAATGAAATGGGAGCCATGATTACAGCGTTGTACAGGTGTGGTGTTTGCGAAACAGCTCTGTATTCAGAGCAGAAACAAGTGAGTGATTTGGCCGGTGCTCCCACACCGCTGCAGACTAAACACGGCGGCCAACTTTTCCACCGAGCTGCGTTTGTTTGCAAATGCGGGTGCCGAAGCACTAAAACCGCGGTTACACACTGTAGCGAAGAGCAGGAGAAATGTATCACTCATGTTACAGTAACGGCAACATGCTGAATGTTCTAACCCAATTGGACAGACCGTGTCAATCCACTATTAGCTACCAGAATCTACCCTTCTAGTATGTTGTTATTTCTATAGTAACAGCTTACACAGAGACATAAAAGTATAATAAAAAGGTATTTAACTGAAGACCTGGTCACCTTTCCAGTTAAGCAGAAATGGAAGGAGATTCCAGTGTCAGCACTATGTAACACCAAGCAGGTTAAAGGACACAAAATGTAACAATAAATGGCTAAAACATATGACACTATTTAATTGCAATCAATAATTGTAAAGAAAAGTGGCTGTGGGGCAGTTGTGCAACGAAGACTTCACATCACCCCATCACCACATAGTGGATTCTTTTCCAAAAGCGGCACACCCGAAGTGTTTCATTGTGAACTATTTACATGTGACGAGCTGCGGGTTCTTCACCAGACATGTATAAAACTCAACTGACCAACTTCTTGTGGATTTATCTTGCACTCCTCTGAGCACGAGCACCTCACTCTCGTACTCCGCGAGACAAATCTTTTCTTTTCAACAAATCTCTGTCTCTCCCTCTCTATGCCTGCTTACGATCTTGTCTACAACATAAACAAAACGAAGCCTGTGTGAATAATAGACTGAGGATAGAAAACGAGTGAGTCAGTTTGGGCGGGTCTTGGAATGCCATGTCGTTTCCACTTCTTAAATCTTAGCACGGGTGAAAAGAAAATTATATATATATATATATATATATATATATATATATATATATATATATATATATATATATATTTTTTTTTTTTTTTTTTTTTACAATAGGATCCTTTCATACATTTATCCATTTACACACACACACACACACATACACACACACATACATACACACACATACATACACACACATACATACACACACACACACACACACACACACACACACATCTTTTTATTTTATTTATTTATAAATGTATTTATTTTATTTTAAACACACTCATGTGAGAAGAACCTATTGTGAAAAAACTGAAAATTAAACCAGGCTTAATTTTTCAGGCGATTTGTCTCCAAACATTGGTACAATGAAACGCCTGACATGAACACTTGTCTGAATCGGTGCAGATTGTCCTGCACTGCAGCTTAGGGAAAGACGGTGAACTTGTTTGCCGAGACGTGAATGAGACGGGCGATAGAACTTTTAAACAAGGAGCTGAAAACCTCGACATTGTAATTGAACCCACATTATATTAGCGTAGAAGGAGAGTCATGTTGCGGTCGTATTTGCACACCTGCGTGCATGTAAAACCAGTGCTGTCCTCTTTAAAGCGCCAGGATTTGTTCACAATGACACGCTCTGAAACTCCTCGTGGGGTGGTGAAAGGAGAGGTTATGAGAGAATAATGGCCTTTTTCTTTTAACGCCTCAATATTTACATTCCTGCTCAAACTCCCACAGGTATTTCAAACTCTGATACACCGCAGCCTTTTACAGGTTTTTTTCTGCACCCATTTGCCTGTTTTTTTTTACATATGCTGCTCAGAACATCTCTCCAAGATACAGTGTCATGATTCTATAGAGAAGACGCTAACTTGTGGCAATTGAAATATTAAAGAGATCCACACAAGGGTATCACTTCCCAGAGTTTTTGTACACTTCAACCTCAGTTTGGTTCTCGAGTGTCGTCTGCGGCCATGTTCCTTTAATCCGTTACCTGCTCCAAGCCCCTCCCTCTTGAACAGATGAGGATTTCTCAACATTCCTCTGTTACTCATGTTTGATTCGAATTCGGTTGCTGAGATTATATAAAAGCTGCCCAAAAGCCAAGCCGCCCGGGTTTAAAAATAAACGAATAAACAAACAAACAGCTCTGTCTGTCAACCATCACAAGTTTTAGCCTGACGTCCCGAAACGATCTTTGAGAACAGCATGCGCACTTACATGCAGTCCAGATGAGACGGGGGGGGGGGAGCGGAGCGGACTTACCGCTTATCCTCCTGGTAACAGGATGCGTATTTGTGCGTTTGTTTAAAAAATAGGGACTTTGCATTCGAGGAGGTTCGGGGGTGGGTTGGGAGGGCAGATAATTGAGACGCAGTGGGCCTCCTCCGGTTTGTTTGGAAAGGTCCTGGTGGGATTTTGACAGCTGCGTGTGTGTCAGAGTGAGCGGGCCCCGGCTTAAGATTGGTGTGTAAATATGTAAAGAATGCTGACTGCTCGAGCGGCTGAGTCACGGCTCAGACGGAGAAGGTGTTGATTGACAGGCTAAGCTTGTCCGCCTCACACGCACACATCCCCCTGACTTGCACCTTGGGCTAAATCTGATAAGTTCACACAAACGTCTTGGCGATAATTCAATTAAGTTATTTTACTTTTTTTTTTTCGTAGTGCACCCGTGTTTAGTGTTACATACATTCTGACGCCGCCTTGATTTCTGATCCAGCCTAGCAAACGTGTTTAACAGATATGCAAAAGAGCACAGAGATAAACCCTATAAAACCCTTTTGAGGGGAAAAAAGTCTAGATCAACTTCGTTTCAAGTATGCAAAGGTATTAGTGGAGTACAGAAGTGCAGGTTGGAGAAGAAAACGAGGAAGAAGAGGAGGGCTAAAGGTTGGTGATGGAGCTTACAAAAAAGCCTTGTATATGCTAAGGCACAATAGAGGATCTCTGTAAAGGTATGCACCAAGTGCGTAAGGAGAGGCCATTACGCTAATGGGGGCCTACGGAGAGGCGCAATGAAGCCATCAAGCACCCCCTCTGAATAACAATGCTGGCCTAACGCCTCAGTAATTGAATGGAGAGGACTGGGAGAGGAGAGGAGGGAATGGTTCGTTTGGGGAGGGGAGGGGCAGAATGAGAGAAACTGAAGAAAAAAAAAAAAACAGGCTGGAGTTTGGCAAAGAGAAGCAGAAGAAGAACAAGAAGTGTGTGCGCGTGTGTGTGTGTGTGTGTGTGTTTGGGGGGGCTACTTTTCAGTCAAATGCTTGGCTGCCTCCAATCAAAACGCATTTGGAATTCAGGGCAAGGAGAAGGATTTGCGGGTTTGGAATAAATAGTGGCGTAACCCAAAGATTTAGAAGAAATGGTTTGCAGTTTACATAAAAAAAAAAAAAAAAAGAAGGAAAGGGAAGAAATAAAAAGCAGGCTTCACTTTTTTTGCAGAGCCTTTTCTTTCTCCTGACATGAATGCCCACTGAGCTTTTTTTTTTTTTTTTTGCGAGCGACGCTGAAAGAAGCCAGTGCACGAGCTAAAAAAGGGCTGGTCAACTTTCCCAGAACACGACGCTAAACTCGAACAAATGAGGCATCTGAGGTTTCACAAACATCCAGAACCTGACGCCTTGCAAAAGACAAAACCATCCAAACACACACACGAATAGAACGTTGGCACTAGAAAAATGTTTTTTTTTTTTTCAGCCAACTGTCCACTATTTCAACACAAAAAAAAACACCCAAGGGATTTAAAATAACAGCAGTTGTGGACTGGGTGAGCTTCAACATTTCTCTTCTGTTCACGGCGATACATACAAGAGGTACACGGGTGTTTCTGCTCAGCGTAGTGGAAATTCACCTTTCTGTCTAAAGCGCTCCTCCGAGTTCATTTTCGCTCTGGAAAAAAAAAAACAAGCAGACTCGGGACACTTAATTGCTGGCAAACGTCGCGCAGCTCTGACTCGGAGTGTGCTCGGTATGGTGTTAGCTCCATCCCCCAAGCATTTCACACACAAACACGAGGATGAAGGCCAAGCAAAAGACACACTGAGACAAAGTCTGGCACCAGGGTCCTGTCACTAAATCACTCCGGATATAAAACATGAAGTCATAACTCACATTAACTGCAAATACCACAGGCAACTTTAGTTTGCTTGCACCTTAACCAGACTTAAGTTTTGTTCAGTCTGGATTAGTTTCACATGTAAATGCAAAATGATGCATTTATACTCTGGTATCTTTTTCCCCAACTAAAATGCAGTGTTCTAATAAAGAAACTGACCCGCCTTGATGTACACGATGCCCTGTTCGGGGTGTTTGAGTCAATAAAAAAAACGCCTTTTCAATTGTCCCTGAAGTAAAATAAAAGCAGGTTGCAAGAACGCAGAAGAAATTTCGATGAGGCTTTTATGTATCCCTTAAAGTTTAGATACACATAACGGCCAGGCGACCTGCTAACTGTCGTTAGTTTGGACGCAGCTCCCTAACGGACAAATCAGTTTGTATTATAACACAACATTATGTGGATTTTCTCCCTCTCTCTCTCGGATCCATTTCACACGCGATCCGATTTAGACAGGCTCACAGGATGACCTCTCAAACGACTGTGTGCATGCGGAAGACCAAAAAGTCGATACGGGCAAATAAGCACTGTGCCACATCATAAGAACGAGTAGTGGGTGCTCACTTTATACACCGCGTGAAGTTTAAAGAGAGTTTTAAAGTGCAGTCTAAAACATGACCAGTGCTGTAGCAACAACACGGACCATTAGAAACATGTGCTGTGAGCTCATGAAAAGTGTGCAGCGATGACTGTGTGTGAGAGTGTGTGTGATGGGGTAACTCACGGTCCTGGCGGTGGGAGACAGAGCCCCATTCGATAAATACGGGCTTGCCAGGTCCGGGAGCATAAGGAACGGGTAACCCGGGTAGTGCGGGCTCTTAAAAAGGCCTCCTCCATCTTGCTGTCTCCTCAGCGCTTTGTGAAAGGAAAATGAAGAGCAGAGGGGGAAAGGGAAAGAATTACAGCCAAATGGTGGCATGGAGGAAGAGAACAGTGTGTAAAAGATCCCCAGAGAGGGAAAATAACCAGAAACTTACCTTCGTTGAAACACTCTCTGGCTTTTTCGTAACTTTCTATGTCGGGGCGAGGCTGGGGGCGTCTCTCGGTCGACTAGGAAAGACACACACACACACACACACACACACACACACACACACTTTCAGCACACTTTCCAGCTACATGTTCATTATCTATTCAAACATTGAAAGAAATCACCTTCCATCTACATGATCACTATCCAATCTAATCCTGAAATAAATCCTGTGGTATCTACACGTTCAATCTAATCCAATCTAATAGATGAAATCCATACTAGTGTACTAGCCTGAACAGGAGCGGCTGCGGGTCACCATGACGACCTCGCGTACACGCGCACTACGTCAGGCTGGTGCGCGCCCGCGCGCGAGGGTCATTTGGACACAATGCCGAATCCCGGGTTCGTTCTGCGCATGCGTTTTTATCACCATTATAATAATTACAATGATAATTATTATTTTCGCCATAAGACCGACCTCGGAATCCGACGAGCTGCTGTTATTCTCCGACTCGTTCACCAGCGACGACTTCACGTCGTCCAGGTCCCTGTCGGCGGACACGCTCTCGGCCGTCTTGTCCTCCTGCTCGCCCTCGTCCTTAAACGAGATCATCTCGTCGTTCGCCCCGAGCTCGTCTCCTCCGCCCCCGTTCAACTGCGGCATGTTGGCTCTGGGTGCGTGTGTGTGCTTGTACGAGTGTGTTTTTTCAGGCGCTAAAATCCCACCAAAAAAAATTGGAACTGTAGCTCGCTGTATTAAAAACAACAACGTGCTGTAGCTCAGTTCTCGGGGAGCATGGAGGGGAAAAAGATGGGAAAAAACCCCAGTATTTCAGTAATAATCCTTAGAAACGAAATCCAACCTGTCCATGACTACGGGTGAAAATCCAGCTCGTTGGGAACAACTTTAGAAATAAAGAGAAGCCGCTGAAAAGTGTCGCCAAGAGTCGAGAGAAACTTATGGGCTGTGATGGAGGGAGTCGGGTCGAGTTGAAGGAGTCGAGTGCAACTTCTCGGCTGTGATGGAAAGGGGAGTCGAGTCGAAGGAGCCGAGTCAAGTGGAGGAGTCGATTAAACGACGCCTCGTTTTTCTTTCAGGACAAAGGCGCCGCAAGGAAAAAAACGCACAAAAACGCGCAAAACGAGTGCAGAAAACTCCGAAAGCGTCTCCAACCCGCTTCCTACCATCCAAACTCGACTTTCGAGGACACTTTGTAAGCTTTTTTCCCCCCACTCTCTCCGTCCACCTCCTGACTGACTCCTCACTCGGGTTCCTCAGGCAGCGCGGAGAGAAGCGGCAGAAAAAAAAGTTTCAACGGTCACGTCGCGTGCTGCTGCTGCGCGAGACGCCTTTTAGTTTTTAAACCAAAAAAAACGTGCGCGAGCGACTTGGAAAAAAACTTTTCCCCTAAAACGACAACAAAAAATACAATAAAGCAAGTCCGTGTTTGTTTTTAATCCCTTTTCACCGACAGACACGACGCGGCGTCTCGGATGTGATAATAAAAAAAAAGGAAGAAAGCAAATCCCTGTATTTTAAACATAAAACAGGAGCGCGATATGTCCGCTCGCGTGCACGCTGAGCTGCTGCTGGTCAGGGCAGTGCGCGCGCGGAGCCTCAGCGCCGTTTAGAGACGCGGGGCAGAGGAGGAGCACGCGCGCTGATGGGGGGGGGGGATAAACCAAAAAAAAAAAAAAACGCACGAGAGTTCGATTCGCTCCGAAGGAGTCGATTGAGGAGTCGTTCCCAATCGATTCCCAACTCGTTTCTTTTGCAGATGCAACTTGAGATAATTTTTTATTTATTTTTTGTTCAAAACGTAACTTCATTAGAGTTCCATTATTTAGTTATAGATTTCTTTATTATAGAATATTTCTTTATTAATTATTTATTTAAAGAGTAAAGTTAATAAAGTTAATATACAGATACTACTGCAAAGGTACACATAAAAACTATAATAATAATAATAATTATTATTATTATTATTATTATTATTTGCAGTCTTCTAAATTAAAGGTTTTGTCACTCCTCATTTCCATAACTTGGTGCATTTTTAAATATTTTTTTAGAATTTTTTTTATTGCAGGTCCACGTACAAACGTACACATAAACACTCATTATTATTATTATTATTATTATTATTATTATTATTATTTCACTCATTTTCATAATTGGGTTGATTTTTTTTTGCAAAACTTTATCACCCTCACTAATACAAACCTACACATAAACACTATGTATTACACATAAAACGCATTATAATTGTTCCAATTATAATAATAATAATAATCTCATTATTATTATGACTACTATAATTATATGCAGTCTTCTAAAAGTAATGTTTTAGTCACTCAATTGCAGAACCATTATTACGAAAAGATAATAATAATAATAATAATAATAATAATAAATAACAGGTTTTTTAGTATCTTTAATCATACAAATTATAATTTTTTTTATTATTTGAAAAAGAACATTTAGTTTCAAAACGTTATTTTTTCATTGCTAGCTGTCGCTAACCGTATTCGGTCTTTCCTAGCAACACGCTAGATGCTACTGTACATAAACAAGTTATTATTTTCGAGTTGAGCAATGAAATAGTTAAAGTTAAAGAGCCATAATTAGACCTGAATATAATATTTTTGTGTGTAAACATGCTCGGATGCGGATCAATCGATTCAGTGACGTGACTCGTGTGGACTCAAGAGGAAGAGGAGCCTTTGACAGGAACAGCTTGTTCAAGGGAGCGTCTTGAAATAAGTTCCCTGGCATCAGCGTCCCTCTGTGTTTTTCCAAATATTTTTTTTCTGCTCCTTCAGCCCCACTGTGCATTGCATATTTGAGTGTGATACCGTCTCCGAATTTTTTTTTCTGAACGTCATGGAGGCTTTGCTAATGAGGTGATGAGTTCAATGAAGTGTGTTACAGCTGAACATGTGCAGAGCACTGCATGGGGAGAAGGACCAAGTTTGGGGAACGCTGACCTACATTCAAGATATTTACAGATATTCATGGCTCTTCATCACCTTGTGTTGTTTACTAGTGGGCCGATGTGTGCTTTTCAGTGTTTTTGTTCTATTATTCACTCTTTGTTTAGGTCTCATTTTGCATAGTTTTGCTGCTATAAAGTGTCCATGTGGGTAAAATGATAGAATGTAGTAAAAAAACACCTCAAAAATACATTCACTTGAATTAATTTACAGCATTTTAGCCTAATGTCCTGCTAAAACAAAGAACAAAAATGGCACACTTATATATCTTCAAAATGGCTGCCAGTTCCTGTGGAGGCTGTTCTGGTGTCGGTGATGTGGTGCGTAACACAAATCTTCATGAAATTAGTGAATAGTGATAGAACATTCGTGTGTTTTTTTACGTGGTCGTATGTGCTCTATAACTCAGGAAGAAAAAAAAATCCCGGTCCAAGTTTGTACTTTAAACCTTTCGTTGAACAGTACAAAAAGAAAAAAAAGAAGTGTACAAAGAGTGTCAGGAATACTTTTTGTATTTCCTCGCCTTAAAAACTTTCCTTCATGGTCCACCGGGCCTGGCGGAGATTGATGATGTCATCGCTTTCCCAGACGGTTTGCTTCACGTGTCGTGTAGGCCCCCCTCCATCAGTGCTACACTTCACAAAAGAACAACTAGGGCATGACCATCAAATGGAGAAGCCACACACACACCCCCACCCTTCTTCTTCTCTTTCTCCTGCTTCTTCTGCTCCATCTTCTTTGTTTTTACGACTTTGACTAATTGAATAGGAGTAGGGGCCCATTTCATGGTGTTTTGTTTTTGTCTTGTTTTTTTTTTTTTTTTTTACCCCCTTCTAATAAGACCCAGGTCCAAAAGTCCTGCTTGGCTTCATCTGGTTTCTAGAAAGACTTCAGGGCTTCCTCCTGCTCCTGCTCCTCCTCCTCATCATCCTCCTTGTCCTCCTCCTGTCTATAAGGGTGTGATAATAGCATGCTGTATAAGTCTGTAATGACACGGTGCTGCTGTAATTGCGGGTCCCTGCCGAGTGTGTGTGTGTGTGTGTGTGTGTGTGTGTGTGTGTGTGTGTGTGTGTGTGTGTGTGCATGGGTGTGTATGTGTGTGTTGTGTCCAGTAGTAAGGTGGTGCTATAGTGAGGATAATACAGGTCTGTTAGTGAGGGCTTTACTCATACCAGTGTGACGGAATCCTCTCAGAGCTGCGTGATCCTTAAAACCTCCCACCGAGAGGCATCCGAGGGGCCACACACATGCTCTCTCACACACACACACACACACACACACACACACACACTCACACACTCACATTTATGTATGGGTCAACGATAGATAAAAAAGAAATTGCACCATCATACAGCAAGATTATACAGAAAACAAACACAGGTAGTATCTGGAATAAAGCTATCAATAAACAAAGATTAAACAGGATTATACTTATAAAAGAATGTATTCAGACTGAATATAATTATTATTTCTCGAAGATTATCATCTATAGTGTCGCGGTAGTACAAACGAAAGTGAGGGTTCGACACAATTATGCGTTATATAATAGCGCCAATTATTTTTTAATTCTATTTTTACGACTCTATTGCTCCATCATTATTTTAATTGTTTTTATAATTATAATATTAAGCTCAAATATAAATCAGCTAGCATTTACAATGAATGGAAAGCCAGTATTTACACCTTGGGATCTGAATTTATCCAACCTGAAACGAGATATTTATTATATTTGGTAATTCTTTTTGCGAATTTCCTATAATTTTCCTACAACATCGTGCTACAGAGTGTTTTATTTCTTTTAGGCTTGAGCAACTTGGATTACAGTTTATTAAAGAACACTTTTTACACATTTATTGGTACAATACCATTGGCTCACTGGCATTCATTTCCAAACCCAATGATCATCTTCACCATCGTAGATGTCAAAGTAGACAACATCATCACAGACTCACAAACTGTTCAACCTTCTTCCATCCAGGTGGAGATACAAGGTTGTTTTTGACATACAACCCCATTACCCTACTGAACTCTTCACTACACTACCAGGACAAAGATGTCTGACTGTAGCATTACTGTTTTTACTGCCTGTAATCATCATGCCATTCTACTCCACCCTGTACATTCTCTAGATATAATTATAACTCTATATAGTTGTAAATTCATATCGTATCCTAGCTTATCATTACATATCTCACTACTATCTGTTTATTTATCTCCAAACCAATCATGGTTACTCTGTTTTGTTTGTCTTTATGGAGGAGATTAGTGAGAATACACAAAGTGATTAGCGAACGCAGCAGTAATTCATGCTAACGCTTACAGTTGTGTTAAAAAAAAAATAAAAATCTGACAGGAAAAAGTAAACCAACCCCCGATACGTTTTAGCATCAGGAGCACACGTTCTGATCCTAAAGTGCATATAGCAGCTTGTAAAACTAGCAAGCTAGGCTTTTAGCCTGTAAATCCTCCTATAGAGTGGAGGAGCTCTTTCAGAAAATGCAGCCACTTATCGTTATTTGTGTGTCTGTGTGGAACTGGAGCTGGAATCTGCTCATCATTGTCACGGGTCCGAACCCGGCCCTCCTTTAAGAAACATGCAACAACACGGCTTGAGTTTAGAGTTACCGTCTTACAAATTAGCTCCTGAGTGTGTGTGTGTGTGTGTGTGTGTGTGTGTGTGTGTGTGTGTGTGAGAGAGTTTATTCTCTCCTATCAGCTTGTGTGTGCTGCCAGGCAGACATGTCTGAGCACCTCTGATGAAGTGTTTGTTTGAGGTGATTACTCTGTATGGGTCATTAGCTCCTCGAGGAGCATGCAGCTCTCAGCTCAGATCCGGGCCCCGGATTTTATTTTTTTCCTTTTTTTTTTTTCGAAGTCAGGTGTGTGTGTCAAAGGTACATGTCTCATTTCCTAAACGAGAAAAGAAGCACGGCTTTTATCTCTAATAGTGTTTGCTCCAGCTTTGTATTCTTCATTTCAATCAATGCCTCAAAGAAGAAAAAAAAGAAGTGAAATGACCGACTTCTTTAATTCATTTGGTCTCATTCCACATTTAATCTCAATTTGATGTTATAATGAGCTCCATTCTTCTGAGAAGATGTTCCACTAGATTTTCTGGAGGTCCATCCAGCCACAATTAAAGTAAAATCAGGTACTGATGAAGATGAGGTGAGGAGGCCTGGGGTGTAGTTAGTGTTTACATTAATTTATGTTTGATAGGGTTGGAGCTCTATAGCAGGAGATCTTCCACTCCAGATTGGGGTCTCCTTGTTCAAGTGAACAGAAAATTTCATGCTAATGCATCGAAAGACGTCTTACACAACTGTGTGCCTCTGACTTTACGCTTGCAGTTTGGGGAAGAACCACATATGGCTGGAAAAAGTCGGTTTTCCCAATACCTTCGGACATACTGCATATAAATCCGATAAATCGAAAACGATCTGCGTTCATATTTTGATACATTTAGAATCTTATGGCCAGGTGTCCACATACTTATGGCCATATATTGTGTACATCATAATTATTTTATAGTCACATTTTAGATATAAACGTCTGATCGCGTTGGATTTTCACCTTTACCTGCGTCGTGCTGCTTACGGTCGCAAAATTTCTTCCCCGAAATAAAAAAAGAATAAATAAAAAAAAAAAGTAAAAAAAAGAAGAAATTGTGACATTCCTCAGAACCCACTGACATTTAATCTGTTATTTATAATCCCGGTAAAAAAGGGACGAGATACGAATCTGGGCTCCTGGCAGCATATTAACGACACACATCATCCTCGTTGTCTTTGTGTGTGTGTGTGTGTGTGTGTGTGTGTGTGTGTGTGTGTGTGCGTGGGGCAGTAAATAGCTCATTGCTGTTGTCAGCCACATGTCAGCGTGGTGCAGTGGATGACTGACAGGCTAGCTGGGTCTCTCAGGGGCTCATTAAGGCCCTGCAACCTTGTGTGTGTG
This sequence comes from Silurus meridionalis, assembly GCF_014805685.1. Lineage (NCBI taxonomy): Eukaryota > Metazoa > Chordata > Actinopteri > Siluriformes > Siluridae > Silurus > Silurus meridionalis. The sequence continues at coordinate 1,975,021 of NC_060900.1, read as the reverse complement.
TGTGTGTGTGTGTGTGTGTGTGTAAGAGAATGCCTGCATACACATTGAGAGCTACTTACTATTTGTAGTTGTGATTCGTCTCTGTCTAGCAGTGTGTGTGTGTGTGTGTGTGTGTGTGTGTGTGTTTGTGCATGTGGGACACTTCACCAGGTGTGTGTATGTGTGTGTGTGTGTGTGTGTGTGTGTGTGTGTTTGCAGTAGATATCGGCCCAAAATTCAACAACGTCGCTGAATTCTGCGTTCTGATTGGTCAGATGTGAGGCGCTGATTTGTTTTCAGCAAAATTGACGGCGCTCACTGACTAATATGTCAGTGTGATGGTTTCCATAGCAACGGTGGCGTTCATATGGCAAATTCTCCCTGAAAAGGAATCTGGAAACATGTGGTGAAGTTTTCTTTAAGAAACGAGGTTTATTACACTTTATTCAGAAGGAATAGAAGGAGTCTCCAGAGTAAATGGAAGGAATCTCCAGAGTAAATGGAAGGAGTCTCCAGAGTAAAAGGAAGGAGTCTCCAGAGTAAATGGAAGGAGTCTCCAGAGTAAATGGTGGGAATCTCCAGAGTAAATGGAAGGAATCTCCAGAGTAAAAGGAAGGAGTCTCCAGAGTAAATGGAAGGAGTCTCCAGAGTAAATGGAAGGAGTCACCAGAGTAAATGGAAGCAGTCTCCAGAGTAAATGGAAGGAATCTCCAGAGTAAAAGGAAGGAGTCTCCAGAGTAAATGGAAGGAGTCTCCAGAGTAAATGGAAGGAATCTCCAGAGTAAATGGAAGGAGTCTCCAGAGTAAATGGAAGGAATCTCCAGAGTAAATGGTAGAAGTCTCCAGAGTAAATGGAAGGAATCTCCACAGTATATGGAAGGAGCCTCCAGAGTAAATGGAAGGAGTCTCCAGAGTAAAAGGAAGGAGTCTCCAGAGTAAATGGAAGGAATCTCCAGAGTAAATGGAAGGAATCTCCAGAGTAAATGGAAGAAGTCTCCAGAGTAAATGGAAGGAGTCTCCAGAGTAAATGGAAGGAGTCTCCAGAGTAATTGGAAGGAGTCTCCAGTGTCAGCAGTTGGTTGTTTTCATCTACATGACAGAAGAGAGAGATTTGTTGCTGTTTTTCAGGAAGGCTGGTGAGGGAGCGACTGTTTTTACTAAGAACTGGAGAGAACTTGTTTCTTGTAAATCAAAAGTATCTAACCAGATAAAAGAAAAAACACAGAAAGCACATTGTGTTAAAGGTGTAGCAGTGACTCACTGTTCACATCTCAGGTGGAGTCCATGATCACGTTACACAGTGTACATGTTTTTGTTAGAAACTTTGTCTAAAGGGTGGAACAATGTGGAAATATTCAGGTATGAGAACCACACAGCTCAAAAACACACCACAAAACACGGCAGGATTTATATATATAATATGCACCACTATTTATGGACAGCTGACAGATTGCTTTTTGCTTTTCTGATGCACATGTTCATGGAGCTGGTTTTGTGCACAGGGGTATTGCCATGCTTTTGGATCTCCTAGTTCAAGTAAAGGAAAAATTTCATACTCCTACATACAAAGACGTGCTACAGTTTGGGGCAGAACCTTAAAATGCTGGAAAACTGGTGTCCCAATACTTTTGGCCGTATAATGTAGGTTCAGGATGTTGCTACAATTCTGAATGAAATATATATGAAATAATAATAATAATAATAATAATAATAATAATAATAATATTATTATTATTATTATTATTATTATATACAATTTTCTGAACAAAAAATATAAATGTTATACGTATAATTATAATAATTAAAATTCATTAATTAATATTAATTTGTTTAATTTATTTAGGTAATAATATTCCTTTAAAATGAAATGTTTTATTGTTTATTTTAAATGTATTTAAATGTGAAATGTCTTATTTGTGTTTCACTTTTTCTACTGATATTTATTTTCATATTTTTTTAATTGTATAATATTTATTAAATTTGTTCATTAATTTAATTGCTTATTTATTTAAACTTTAAAAAGTAAATCGGCTGTTTGGAAAAGAGCGTAATTCATTATTATTAATTATTTATTATCTATGTATTTATATTAGTTATTTATTAATTATTAATTTAAGAAATCGAATAAAACCGATATATGAATTTAATATTTAATATATTTGATATTTATTATTTATGAGGTATCATTATTATTTATTATTTAAAAAATAGAAATAACTGTCAATAATATGAATAATTATGAATAATTAATAACCGTATTTATTTTGATTTGTTTACATAATTCACTTAAAATTAATATAATTTATGGAAATGATAAAAATTAATTTTAACATTTACTGATAAAAAAAATGTGCAATAATTAATTAATTATTAATGAATTTAATAGTGTGTTTATTTGGAAAAAATGTACACAAAATTAATTAATGTATACATTATACTGTAAAATATTTATATTAAAACAGTTGTTTGTTTAATATTTAACTAATTTAATCCAATTGTTTACGTAAGAACAGCATCAGCAGATCTACATACACGACGTATAAATGACTTGAGGTAGCGTCACCGTTCTGAAGATACCATTAAGCTCCGCCCCTTTTGTGTTGATTTAAAGAGTAGTGATGTTCCACAATTCATGGTGTAAATGTGCATAAAGAAGAGCAAAGTAGAAAGAAAATTATTTGTGCATTTTTTTGCCGTTTTTAGAGTGCGATTGGAAAACATGGTTCAGGAACTGGACTGCTTCCCACAGTAAGTGTGTGTGTGTGTGTGTGTGTGTGTGTGTGTGTGTGTGTGTGTATACGGTCTTGCGTCATTGCCAGACACACACAGGTGGAATTTAAATATTGGCCGAGTGTGAAATGACACCCCGGTGTGAGAGTTCGTACTGGAACCTGGTCTCTGCTCCACAAATGGCCGGATTTCACCCGGGACAAGGACGCTGTTTTGCTGGGCCCACAGGTCAGCGTGGGATTTTTGGGTAACGTCAGCATTTCAGAAGATTTGCAGGTGCTCGACGAATACGTTCTTAATAAATCACTCAGTCTTTTTTTTTTTTTTTCCATTTCCACTCGTTTACCTGACGCTCACTTCTGGAGAAGTTCCCGAGCCGAACGAAGCGGCGTCTCTCTGGGAGCAATTTATTTGTCGCACAAGATGTGTCAGGACCTGATCTGAATCTGCTTCTCATGTTTCCACTGTTCTTCTGACACCAGAATGCTCCGGAAACCACGATCACTAACGTCACAAACAAAAACCTGCCGGAAAAACGATACCGAAAGAAATAAAAGAGATAAAGTGTCTGAATACTCGAGATCTGAAACTCCAGAAAGTTGATACTCGAGGATTATACAGTAATTCTGCTCACTGATGATGATGTGTTTCCATTCCCTAGTCCACCACTTTTCAAACCTCAGATGCAAAGTCATCATTTTGAGATACTTTCAACATAAAATACAGACTATTATAATGAGACTTAGTATCTCATAATTGTAACGAGACAATTACGAGAGACTAAGTGTCTCATAATCATGACCTATATTTTATAACTATCTTAAAATTATGTCTGGTATCTCAGTCATATCTCAGGCATACCCTGGCATACTCATGAATTCAGATTAGTATCTCAGAGCCATGATGTAGTATCTTGGTATCCCATAATTACAACCTGGTATGCTCATGATCATGATGTCTCTTAAAATGATTACATTTTGACATTTTATCTCAATTATGACTTTGTGTCTCATAATCATGATGTATCTTGATGTATTTTCTAATTGCAACCTAGTATATGTGTAATCATGACTTAGTATCTCAAAAATGATGGATGTTATCTCATAATTGTATCTCAGTGTCTCAAAGTCATGACACAATCTTGGTAATTTCATAATCAGGGCTTTGTGTCTCAACATTCTGAATGTATCTTAAAATCGTGATGTTGCATCTTGGTCATGACTTAGTATCTCATAATCATGATGTAGTATCCTGGTGTCTTAAAATTACAATTTGATATGACGAATTTGGCTCAGTATCTCATAACCATGGTTTAGTATTTCAAAATGATGAGGGTATCTCAAAATTCTGATGCTGTATCTCAATTATGACCTATTATCTCATAATCATGATGTAGTATCTTGGAACCTCATAATTATGACCTGGTATGCTCATGAATTTGCCTTAGAAATCTCATAATCATGACTTCTCATAACTGTGACTGTTGTTTGACATGATCTAATCTGATCTGCTCTAATATAATATGGTTAAATCTGATTTAATCTAATCTAGTCTGAACTGATCAGATTTTATCTAATCTAATTGTATCTGATCTCATCTGGTGTGATCTGATGTACTATAATACAATCTAATCTGATTTAATCTAATCTAATTTGATGTGATCTGGTCTGATCTAATCTGACCTAATCTAATCCGATCTCATCTAATCTAATACATTTTTTTTAATCCAATGTATTCTATCCAATGTAATTTGCTCTGATTTGATCCAATTTAGTATAATCTAATCTGATCTGTTGTAATCTATTTTGACCTGATCTAATTTAATCTGATGTAATCTAATTTGCTGTGATCTGATCATGCTCTAATTTGATCAAGTCCAGTTTTATTTAATCTGACCTATCTAATTTGATCTACTCTACTGTAATTTGATCTGATATAATCTAATCAAATGTAATCAAGTGTGCGCTCATTTGCTCTGATATGATTCAATAAGGTATGATCTAATATGATCTGTTCTAATCTAACATAATCTTATCTGATCTAATGTAATCTGATTCAATCTATGATTCCCAAATATAAATCCTTGGTTTTTTTATATTTTCCTCCCATGTAATGATGTGTGTGTGTGTGTGTGTGTGTGTGTGTGTGTGGAGGGGGGTTTCAATAAATTAGTAAATAAATTCACTCATGTCCGTCTCTGAGGATGCCTAGCTTTGAAGTGGCTCATGATGCAACTCTGTGTTTCTCAACACTCAGAAGCACGTGTGTGTGTGTGTGTGTGTGTGTGTGTGTGTGTGTGTGTTTTCTCCTCCTTGTGTAGACTTCCCTGTGCATCTCCAAATCGGAGAATCCGATTGGTGCTTTGATGTGCTGCCAGGCCGAGCCGATCTTCATCAAAGGAGTTTCTGAATCGGACTTAATGAGACCCTCATCCTGCACTCATCCTACTACGTAACCCACGATTATGTGTGTGTGTGTGTGTGTGTGTGTGTGTGTGTGTGTGTGTGTGTGTGTGTGTGTGTGTGTGTGTGTGTGTGTGTGTGTGTGTGTGTGTGAGAGAGAGAGAGAGAGAGAGAGAGAGGTAGAGAGTGAATTAGACACAACTCTTTATCATATATTACACAATATTAGATCGTCAGATCACTTAGAATGATCGTTAGTAGAAACCTAGCTAGCTGTATGCTAGGCTAATGCGGTAACGCTAACACACCAGTGAAGAGCGTGGTTGCAAAGGGATGGAAAATATCTGGTAAATTTCCATAAACTTTCAATGGGAACTTTTGGAAATATTCGAAGTTGGAAACTTACCAGGAATTTACTGGAATTTATAGGAATCAATTTGACTTTTACTGAAATTTATATAAACTGTATCATATACAAACATAAATATAAACCTTTTTGTTTGATCATTAGCTGACATGCAAGAAATTAAAATGTAAAACTTTTATTTAATTAATTAACGTGCAATGATTAATTAATTAATTAATTAGCTTTTACTAACATGAATCTCCACAAATCTCCAAACAATCTAGTGGAACATCTTCCCAAAAGAGTGAAGGTTATTATAACAGCAAATGGAGACTAAATGTGAAATAAGATGTTCAAAAAGCACGATCTTATAGATGAATGTCCACAAACCTTTGCCCATAGAGTTTATTTTTATAGGTGTATTTATACTAATAAAGAAATCTTTTTTAGCAGTCATATTACAAATGTTTGGTGAAGTTTTGTGGGGTGGGGGTGGAGTGGGGTGCTTTTTCACTGTCCTTTTCGTACTCGTCTTTTTTGGCACAGAAAACCGTTATATGTTCCAATAAAAACAAACAAATAAACAATTTGAGTCAACGTGAGTTACAGGGAATTTTGTGCGAAATCTCGCTGATCAGATCAGAAGTTACTCCTGAAGTGCTGGCTCAGAGACATTCGTGTGTTTGTTTTCTTTGAAACCCTCCACACACACACACACACACACACCCACACACGCGCACACAAACACACACTCTTAAAACCTCGGCGTGTTTCTTGTGACTCACGCGTTTCTTAATAAAGCGCCGATGCCGACGTGGCGTCGGAACTCAAAGCCGTGAGGGTTTTTATACATTAAATGCTGGATTGTTTAGACGAGGAAGGAGGTGACGTTTACATTTATCCAGAGCAGCTTACACTTATTTATACACCTGAGCAGTTGAGGGCCTTGTTCAAGGGCCCTAGCAATTTTGTTGCTGGGATTTGAACTCACAACCTTCTGATTTGAAGTTTAAATGTTTCTCCAGCATGCTGCTCGAAACTGTACTGGGTGGAGGGCCGCCGACTCGGGTGTTATTACTTTTATATGGTTTTTTTTTTTTTCGCATGTCTCACGCCACACCCTTTCGTCTTGAAGGAACGCTTTCTGCACCTATTGACTCACGGGTGTGTGTGTGTGTGTGTGTGTGTGTGTGTGTGTGTGTGTGTGTGTGTGTGTGTGTGTGCAAGGAGTTTTAAAGCCTGACGACTGTGCTGTATTAGGTGACGGCTTTTACAGCCCAGAGGGTGAAACAGGAACAGCCATGTGAAAGAAAGAGAGAGAGAGAGAGAGAGAGAGAGAGAGAGAAACAAAGGGACTGTGTTTCAATTCTCACGTTTCGGCCTCGCCCTCAGCCGTGTCGCTCGCGAGCGCTGATTTAGCATTACTCTCCTTAAATCAGAGCAGATAGAAATTTACTTCAATTAAATATATATATATATATATTAAAGAATATATATATATATATATATATATATATATATATATATATATATATATATATATATATATATATATATATATAAAGGTATATATTCAATAAAATGAAATGTGTAGCAGCTGTGAAAAACAGCTGGCAGAAATTCAGACCACAAAAATAGATATAAAAGTGATTACACATGTACCTAATTATTATTATTGCACTGAGAAATAATTAAATTTAATTCATACTTGTATAATATTGTGTTATATTTTATATTCATAAATTTTACCCTATAAGTTTATTCCTATTATGCGGGTCAGTGGAGACAGTGGGAGGGAAAAACTCCCTGAGACTGCATAAGAAAGAAACCATGAGAGTGGAGTTTGCAAAACATCTTTTTAAAAGTCAAATATGGACACAACTGAGCAGCTATGAGGTTAAGGGCCATGCTCAAGGGCCCCAGGAGTAGCACCCAGTGGTGTGGCTGAGATTTGAATTAATGACCCTCAGAGCCAAAGTCCAATTCCTTAACTACTAAACCACCACCTCCCCCGGTTTTATCTCGGCCTCAGATTAAACTCAGGATTTCATTTCAAGTTCGTTCGAAACCAAAACTGCAGCGATATCATGGAATTTTCCGGTGCGTTGTCTGATTTATTTGTTCAGAACTCCCTGCTTTACATGCAATCATGTTATTTCGCATTCCATTTCTTTTGTTACTGCTGCACAGACGTCAGAAATGAACACTGTCACCAATTCAAGACAGAATATTTGACTGAATAAACAATAACTGAATGAGTACTGAATAAAACGAAAGTAAGAAATAAGAGCATTTCGATCTGATTTTTGAAATGCATCATCTGTTTATTCCAGATAATGTATACGCATTCGTCTGGACAGTTTGTTTCTCCAAACGTTCAGCCGTGCGTCTTGTAAAACTCGCCAAAGATGTTCTTCACTAGTTGGAGGTTTCTTGTTCATCCCAGAGCAGTTCAATAGGATTTAGGTGCGGTGACTGGGCAGGTCGTCCCATGATAGATAAGACTCCAGACGACTGTCTGCTCTCTAAAAAACACTTACAGAACTCAGACGTACGCATCGACTCATCGTCTTGTTGTACGGTGAAGTCGGTTCCAAAGAGCCGCAGTCCAGACGGAATCGCATAGTGGTGAAATATGGAATTGCAGCCATGTTGGTTCAGGATTCCTTTCACTTTCTGGAATAAGTCTCCAAACTTCCCTGCTCCAAAACAACTCCAAACTATTACACTTCTACCTCCATGTGTGACTGTGGGGGGGGGTAAAGGCAGTCTGATCACATCTTCTCTCCTGTTCTCCGTCTTACACAAGTTCTAATGTTAGAATTGTTCGAGAAAAATGTCACATTTGGGCTCCACAGAATACCAGTCATTTACTGTCCAATTCTTGTTATTTTTTTCTTTTACTGACTTTGTTGCATAGTAACTAAAGAAACATGCACGCGTATCAAAAACCATAAAAGACTCGCTAAGTCAGCTAATTTTTTTTTGCACTGTCCATTCTTTTTTGGCCGTCTCATTTTGGTCTCTAAATGTAGTTTTTACCGCACTACTATTACTCATCACATCACACCACACCACCGAGTCAAACAAGCAAACTATTCAGATTTCACACTTTTTTTTTTTATACTTTGTGTCCTCTGTTTTCTGCTGCGTTTCAGAAACAATTCAGCGCCAGCACTGACACCTTGTCCTGAAATTCTTCTCACTGTTGTATCCATGTCATAGAAACAATGTCTCTTCAAAACCCACACAAACTCTGATACAAAGTTCCTTCAGAGGAAAGTAGAAGTTTCTTCAGAGTTTCAGTCGAGAGTAAGTCCAACACCTCAACGTCATCGCTGTAACACTCAGTACTTCCTTCTCATGTGCTGCTATAATTAGATAGATAGATAGATAGATAGATAGATAGATAGATAGATAGATAGATAGATAGATAGATAGATAGATAGATAGATAGATAGATAGATAGATAGATAGACAGGCAGGCAGGCAGGCAGGCAGGCAGGCAGGCAGACAGACAGACAGACAGACAGACAGACTGACACACAGACAGACAGACAGACAGACAGACAGACCGACTGACAGACTGATTGATTGATTGATTGATTGATTGATTAATTGCTTGATTGTGTGTAAAGGATTAAGGATTAATGCTGTGGTAATAAACTGTTAATACACAAGTCAGTAACTGTAGCAGTAATAATAAAACTCTATAATTTCAATAAAGTGGTTATAATTACAATTCTAATAATATTCTCAGTCATTTCTAGATAATGTAACATGTGAGTACTGGAGAACACTGGGGTATGTGTATGTGGCCTTCCTCCATTTTAGTTTTTTTGAAAATAAAAAAATAAAAAAAATAAAGACAAAAAATAAATAAATAAATAAATAAATAAATAAATAAATATATATAAGCTATTTGTTTCTCACAAGGTTAAATATTTAAATACGTCTCATTTATCGTTTCTTGTCATCTTATTTTGTGACCTATTCAAGTTTGTGGGATCCTTGAACATCTTGAATTTAAAATGTAATGTACAACTGAAATAAGAGTCTTACGAATGTCCTTCTCTTCATTTTCACACACTTATTGTAGATTTACACCACCCTGCACTGCTCTGCACCGTTCTACTAGATTGCCTGTAATGTCTGAATATGTTGCTCTGGTTTGTATAAGATACCAATCTTGAACAAAGTGGATGTAAAATTATTGAAAATAAAATAAGAAATCAAATTCCCTCTGACTTCCAGTTTAGAATCGGACGTTAGATTGAAAATATTGTGCACTTTAGGGCATTGATCATATTTGGAATTGTGAGATTTTATTTATTACTATAGTTTGCATAAATATACGGATAGAAACAATAGAAACACACCAGTAGTTTTAATTTTTTATTTTTAATTTAAATTTTTTTTTTTTTTACATTTACAGTGTAGGGATCAGTATTACAATCAGTATTAAGGCATTTTTAACTGCATTATGTATTATGTCAAAATAATTTATTAGAATTTAATCTTGTATACAAATACATTAAGTATAATTTGTTTCTTCATGTATTTAAAAGAATTTCCTCAAAAAAACCTGAAAAAAGAAACTCCTTCAACTTACAAGTGAACAAACAATGGAAGGAAAACAGCATTAAAAGCTCTAAGATGTTGAATGTTAAAGAGAACATTAGGGGCCAGGTTTTGTTTATCAATCTCCTGAGAAAGCTGTAAGCAGAGAAATGTTCCTCTGGGTTTTTTCCTCGGAGAGCTGAACTGACCGTTTAAAGGCCACTGGAGCAGAAAGTCGTATAAACAAACACGGGCCGGCGTATTCAAATATCTCACTGGTGTCAAATACCTGCAGAATATTCCAACAACACTTACTATAAGGACAAAAGTTTGTGGACACCTCACTATAATTTTAGTATGTGCTTCTTTTTAAACATCCTTTTCCACACCATTCACTGTTATAATGAGCTCCACTCTTCTGGGGAGATGTTCCACAAGACTTTGTAGAGATGTGTGGAGATTCATTCAGCTATAAGGGTGTTAGTAAAGTCAGGTACTGATGGAGGTGAGAAGGTGAGGAAGCCTGGGGTGCACTCAGCGTTCACTTTCATTCATTTTCAATGAGGTTGGAGCTTTATAGCAGAAGATCTTCCAATTTAAACCATGCAAAGCAGATCTTCTTGGATCTTTTGGAACAGGTTTGGATCTATCTAGTTCAAGTGAACGGAAAATTTTATGTATGTTATGCCCCAGTAAATTTTGTGTAGATCTGAGGTTTTGTGATAACTATAAATATATAAAGAAATATATAAAAAAAAAAAGAAATGTGACTTATTGTGTATTTAGTAAAAAAAAATTTTTTAGAAATAAATAAATACGTAAAAAAAAAACAATAAATAAATAAATATATATATATATATAACTTTTTATTATTATTTTTTTTTATTATTATTATTTGTATAAATGTATAAAAAATTTGGATTGGTCCCATTTTTCTAACACTTTTAAGTCAAAATGTATTAAAAAAATTACAATCAATTTGTTAATTAATTAAAGTCAATAATTTTGACAGCACTAGTACATTTTCAACTATTTGGATTCTTCCTTTTAGTATGTTAAAAAAAATGCATGATATAAATGAATTAATTTTCATGATGTTTTTAACTTAAAACTAAATAATTGAACAGTTCGTATATTTTAATACATTTTCTAACTCAGTACCTGATTTCCTTTCATTACCTTTATGCAGTTTATTAGACGATGCAGACTGACTGATAATCAGAAAAATAAAATTTTATATGGATAAAGTAGGGTTGTGTGTGTGTGTGTGTGTGTGCGTGTGTGTGTGTGTGTGTGTGTGTGTGTGTGTGTGTGTGTGTGTGTGGTTGATTTCTGTTCGCTGGTGTTTTGTGCCATCATAAGTATGTATTTTGGCATTAGAAACTTTACTAAACAGGTGCAAAGAGTTTATGATAAGATCTCAGAGACGATGGGGGAGGAGAAGAGAAGAGAAGAGAAGAGAAGAGAAGAGAAGAGAAGAGAAGAGAAGAGAAGAGAAGATAAAAAGTTGAGGGAAAGAGGAGATGAGTGTTGGAGAGAAGGTAAATTATAGAATTAGAGGAGTATAGAGAAGGAGGAGAGAAGAAAAGAGGAGGGAACAGAGGAAAGGGAAGTGTAGATTAGCAGATTAGCAGCTAAATTAGCTAAAGTGGAGAGTTAGCATTAACCTGCACAACTGCTGTTTATCTCAGAGGCATTTCTTAGAGTGACGGCTGTCAGCTATACTCAAATGTGGATCAGGGCAAACACACACACACACACACACACACACACACACACACACACACACACTATGTAAAGGTGACAGCAGTCAAGGCCCTGTGTGGTCTTCAGATTAGCTCTCCGTCAAGCCTTTTGAGCCCGAGCTTAGCCTCTCCTCATCCCTCTTGTCCTTTTCCTCTGTTTGGCCGTTCCAGGATGCTCTCGCTGTCTGGTTTACACATTGCGCAGGAACCCCCCTGAGGGTAAAGGAGGCGGTAGGGTGGGCATTGAGAGAAGGGGAGGGGGGAATGGCAGGGGGTAGTTTAGGAGTCAGAGAGGTCAGGGAGATGCAGCTAGTGTATTTCCTCCTTTTCCTGGCCTTGGGAAATGCAATGCAAGCAAAGCGCCGTTCCCATAACGCTCCTTCCTTCTCGCTCCGTGTCTGTTCAGTTTGGCTGAATTTCAGAAAGATGGACCAGGTTTTGGTTTCAGGTTTAGTGCACATCCCTCTCTTTTTCTCTCCCTCCTTTTCTCTCTGCATTATATATGATCCCTCCAGAGCTTGTCAGTAAAACAGCAGGTCTGGAAGCCATCAAGTTTTATGCCTCGACGTGTTCAGCGTCAGCCCCGTAAAAACACACACACACACACACACACACACACACACACACACACACAACGCGACCTTTTTCAGGCAGGAGGAGCGCTCGGGCTCCCGGGAGCACACTCGACCCTGCAGCTGCTCAGCTCGCGAGGGGGGAGAGACAGAGGACTCAACCTTACCCTGAGCTGCTTCCTTCCCTTCTTTCTCTCTTTCTGTACTCTAAAACATCCAAATACCACCAGAGAGAAGAGAAAAAAAACCACTCTAGAACAGAACAGCAAACTGCAAAACGAGTTCTGTAAATAAAAAAATGACAAAATACCAGGAGCGAGAAATACATCATCTTTTCTTATGATACAAGTAAGCTGATTAAAAAACAAAGGCGAGGATCAAAATTGCTGGCCTGAGAGCGCCGAGCATTATGGGTAAGCATGGCCGTTTACAAACGAGTCGCTTGCAGCGAGAGTATCCATGAAGTTTCAGGGAAATTCTTCAGTGAGCAGTTTAATTCAGCGAGCACTGAGCACTGAGGCATACATACATAGTGTATATACACGATATTGCCAAAAGTTTGTGGACACCTGAGCATTGGTATGTACTTCTTTTTAAACATAACCTTCCCCATCTACTGTTATAATAAGCTCTTCTCTCTTCTGGGAAGATGTTTCACTAGATTGTGTGGAGATTTGTGAGATTTTAGCTTCGATGGTGTTAGGGTTAGGGTTGTTAAATGATGTAGATGAGGTGAGGCCTGGGGTGCATTCATATTCACCCCGAAGGTGTTCAGGGTTTAAAGCTCTATAGCAGAAGATCTGCTACTCCACTCCAGGCATATCTTCATGGAGCTGTCTTTGTACACAGAGACACCGTCATGCTGGAACAAGTATGTAAAGCGAAAATTTCATGCTACAACATCGAAAGACGTCCTGTACCACTGTGTGCCTCCGACTGTGTGATAACAGTTTGGAATGTGGAATGACCACCTATGCTTCAAAAATAATTTCATGATCTAACTGTAAGGAGAAGTTTCATTTCAAAGGGTTCGTTTTTTCTTAAAGAGTCCGATAGTTTTTATCACTAATCATGGCTAAGAACTACCTTGTTTAACAGAAAGATTCAATCGGAATGAAGGAAGCAACAACAACAACAACAACAACAACAACAACAAAAGCAATCTGATGTATAGCAAATAATACATTTATATAGCAGACTTTAAGATTCTGAAGCTTGTTGCCAGAAAAGCGGGATTTTTATTCGGGTTTTATTCAGATTTTTATGTTTTAAATGATTATTTTTTTTTAGTCACAATGTACAAGTGTGTGTGTGTGTGTGTGTGTGTGTGTGTGTGTGTGTGTGTGTGTTTCCTTGGGGAGTTGTTTTGAAATGCCTCGTCTCAGGTCTCGGGTTGGAGCTGAGGCGGTTGTGTTTATCTGTTAGCAGACGGTCTGGGAAAAGAAAACACCCCCATGACTCGAGGTGCTTAAGTTGAGAAAGTACAGCCGGATTTGTGTACGGGGGGAAAAAAAACGATAATTACCTCCGTTTAGTTTTTTTTTTGTCTTCAGTAAACATCTAAAGTAAATGAGAGTTTGGTTAATACCTGTTGCAAAACAAAAACACATCAGTCAAGCTTCACTTGCGCCTGCTTGCCTGGATGTCATCCTGCTTTACTGGTAACACACACACATGCATGCACGTACACACATTGACCGCTGTCACTGACAGACGATGCAGTAGATGAACATGTCGATCCGGTCTCTCTGCATTCTCGCCTTGTCCTGAGTCGTCAGACAGTTTAGCTCTGCCACATCGACACCTAGCGTTCCAGTTCTAATTGTCGCTTTCTCCGTCGTCGTTCCACCTGCTTCCTCGAAACATGATGCCTGTCAGGTGAAACCTAACATGACCTTTCACTCATCACTCAGGTCCACACCTAAACTTTGTAAAAAAAACAACAACGGTAATGTGTAGCACTGTCTGGGATTTTTCCACAAACTGTTTTTGGATGCATTTGGTAGCATGAAATTTTCGAACTAGGAAACCCCAACCTGTTCCAGCATGACAATGTTCCTGTGCATCAGATCTCCTGCTGATCAGATCTGCCTGATTCATCCCGGCCCCCTGCTTCTGGATGGAGTTTAGAGACCGCTCTGTGCAGCTGGGGATGGTTCTGCATCAGCAGCCTGGGAATAGATGGAGTTACTGAGAAACACAAGAACTTTGAGGACTTTGACACTAACTGTGTTAGTGTCAACAATTTGCGACTGAGGACCACAGGTTCACCACAGGCACCTTAACAATGATGGAACTGGACATTCAGTGATTCGGTCCCCTCTTGAGTCTGTTTCCTCTCAAGGTTCTTCCTCATACCATCTCAGACAGTTTTAACTTCACGACAGTCGCCACTGGCTCGCTCATTAGGGACAAACTTACACTTATAAGGAACAAACTGAGACGTTCTTATTTGTGTAAAGCTCGTATGAGACAATTTCCATTGTTAAAAGTGCAACCTGAAATGAAAACAAAATAACACAAACAAAAAAACAAAGCCGGCTCCATGAAGATCTGCTTTACATGGGTTGGATTGAAAGATCTCCTGCTATAGAGCGCCAACACTATTGCACACCTTTGGATGAATGTAAACACTGACTGCAACCAAGGAACCTCCTCACCTTCTCACCTGACTTTACTAACACCCTTGTGGCTCAATAAATCTCTACAAATCTCCACATAATCTAGTGGAACATCTTCCCAGAAGAGTGGAACTCATTATAAGAGCAAATGGAGACTAAATGTGGAATGTGGGACGTCCAAGAAACAGATAGAAATCCAGAATTCCACACCCTTCTATAGAGTAATTAAATTTTTTTGCCAAATTGATCTCTTTTTTGGAAATTTCTGATTCATGATGTCAGTGTGGTGAATCAGGAACTCATGCATGCAGTAATAAACTCTCGGTGGCTTTTTGGAGTGGTGTTGTTGTATTCGAGGGCCTCTGGATTATCTTAAGCAGAGGGTTTGTGCTGCGCTCCACTGCACAATGATCACCCTGAGAAAGGACTCGGAGCTTGCCAAGCAAAACATGCCTTCTCTGCATAGCGCTGGTCCATTTCTCTCTCTCTCTCTCTCTCTCTCGCTCTCTCCATCATTCTCTCGTTCTCTCGCAGCTGTGTTAAACAAACAGGCGAATGCAGCTGGACTCCTGAAGACAGGCTGAAAGTGGAATTCTAATCCTGTGTTTTTCTCTTCTTGGCACTGCTCTGATTTATACGCTCGTAAAAAAAAAAAAAAAAAAAAAACTCAGGGGGAAAAAAAATTGACATCGCTGAGACAGAGACGGTGGGACGGGACGGAGATGGACTCGCTCGCCACGTTGAGAAGAAACGTGCTGGGACATTACAACATCACAAGAGAATGGTGCAAGCATCTTCTGGTCCAGGCTCGGCGTTCCAGATTCGCAGCTTGACCGATTTAAAAAAAATAAAAAAATTTAAGTGTGCGTCTTGTGCAACATCCATCGACGCCTAGAGCTCACACTTATATAAAGTCCAGGGATCTTGTTCTGGAGGCGAAGTCAGAACCAATTGCCTTGCAAACCATTTCCAGCTGTCCTTATACAAACACACACACACACACACACACACACACACACACACACACACACACACACCTTGCACGATTACAATCTGAAACCGTGGGGGCGAGATAGGGTGAAGGTTAAGCCGCCAGTGAGATTGTACAGCTGAAACCCAAGCTCTGTTCATTGTTCCCCGCATGCCTACATTTCAGTCAGCCTTGTGAAACCGGAGCGGCCGCACGCGGAAGCCGTGACCAGACCCATCGCATTTCATCTCCATATAATAATCTCGACGAGCTTTGTTTCACCAGCGTTATCTCTGCTTCGGCTCGGGCCTCAGAGCCTCCAGCAACACGCCTCTCTGCCTCTCTGGCATGACTTATCACAGATCTTGTCATTTCCTCTTCACGCAGCTCATCATGACTCGAGGTGGGAACGACATTCCCAGGGCTCTTCCACAAGAAAAATGTCTGGATCACCGTGCAGCCGTCCTGTCGTAAATCAGACATGACGAATGTGTCTCCGAAAGCGTCCGGAGCCTGGCCGAGGGGCGCACGACAGACCGAAAGGGCGCCCCCCGAGGACGTTCGTTTCTAACTTCACACATTGTTTCAAAAGCGAATCTCTAATCTATTTTTAAATATCATGTAAAAAAATCAGAGTAACAATCTGTATTTACGATTTAAGGAAGTGCGTTCATAAACAGCTCATACAACTTTATGTTTATGTTCATCTGACATTCGTCAGATGAAGTAAAGCATAAGCTAGCTAGCGAGCGCTAATCTCTCAGTTTATGTAGCTAGTTTGAAGGAGCTGCACTTGTTTTTCACCAAACAGTGTGAGGGAAATTTTCGTCTCTAATCTAGTATTCATTTCATTAACACCTAATTAATACATGATTCAATAAACATAATGAATCACATTTATAGCATAAAATCCATTAAAAATTTGTAGCGTTATCTACAAAACGTATGTTTATTTTTTTTGTTTTAATTTATTTATTTATTCATTTATTTTAAAAGCTGAATTTTGCAATTCAATGACCAACAATGTAGATTTATTTGATCAAAATTATAGAATGTGCTTCACCAGCATCTATGCTGGCTATTAAATGTTCTTTAAAATTTATGTTCGTTTGTTTTTTATCCTGGAAATTTATGAAATTCAGACAATTATGTGACTTGAACATTGTGACTTGTGGAATGTTACAAAAGTTCCCAAATATAGGGGTGAACGTGTAAAAACGGGGTCGAGTAGAAGGACACGATTTTAAAAAAAATAAAAAGTTCGTTTCAGGGATTTAATGATTATGTTTTAAGGTTAAACGCAGTTACGGTGGTTAAGGCTGAGGGAAAGGATTTATTATTATCTGAAACCTAAATGTGTTACACTGAGACATGAGGAACAGTTACACACTCACAACCTAAAGTCAAATTGTGTGTAAATCGGGGAAATCCCATAAAATCGTTTTCGGAGACGTCATCTATCTGGCATTCTCACTCTCCTCGTGTTTATACAACTTCCCTTCCTGCATCTGTTTGAGTTTCAGAGGCTGCAGACATTCATGACTCTCGTGTCAGTAAGTGAGACGACATGAGGAACGAGAAGTTGAGAGCAATGTTGCTCTACTGCATGTGGGATTCTTCACGGTCAGAGCCAGGAGAAAAGAATCTCACTTATTTGTTTCACAATGCGTCCCCCGTGCCCCCCCATCTCCTCGCTTACCCCCCTCATCTGCCACTTCAGGTCAGTCAAAGGGGGGTGAACAACACAATGATTTTGCCCTCTGTGCTGATGGACTGTGTCATTTACTCTTATTATCATTAGAAAGGCGTGTAACGGCACGGAAATCGAGGTTATTAAGGCAGACAGGGGCGAGAGTTTAACACAATAATCGCCCCGATGTTACGCATAAGCAGGCGGCGGAACGTTTCAAGGTAATTCGCTCAGTGTTTGCGGTGCCGTTTGTTTATAATTCAATATCACATCGGACTTACTAATAAACTGCACCGCTAACTATTACATAACTTTAATTTACAGCACTATACACTTTATCTACACCTCAGCTGGAAATACGTCGATCAGCCATAACATTATGACCACCTAATATTGTGTTGGTCCCCCTTTTGCCGCCAAAAACGGACGATCATTAACATGAACTTTTACAGGATTGGAGCTACAGGAGCTCGTCCGTTGGATCGGAACACATGGACCAGAATTCGCTCCTCATGTGCATCAATGTTTCTCGGCCGCCTGCGACTTTGTCGCCGGTTCACCACTGTTCCGTCCTTGGAGCACTTTTGATAAACACTGACCACTGCAGACTAGGAACATCCCACAAGAGCTGCAGTTTTGGAGATGCTCTGACCCAGACGTCTAGACATCACAATTTGTCAAATCCATACTCTCGCCCATTTTTCCTGCTTTTAACACGTCAACTTTGAGAACAAAATGTTCACTTGCCGCCCAATAAATATATCCACCCACTAACAGGTTCCATTATGAAGAGATCAGTGTTATTCACTTCACCACTCATAATGTTATACCTGATCGGTGTATAGTCATATATAACAGTATAAAACATGGCACAGCACATGACCAGAAGGTTCTACAGTGTTTAGTGAAGGATTACTGGAGCACGGTTGGGCATTTTCCAGTCAAACTTCACGTCCCCTTTATGGAATGTTTGCAAGTCTTCTTCACTCACACTATCACTAATAGCTCTCTGTTTCATTTTTTTTTACACATCTATTCACATTGCATTGCCATTTGAACATCTGCATCTACTTTATGTATCTACTGAATCATATTGCATGCATCATACTGTTATCTTTCCCTCAACCAACTGCACCATCATTCTTAATCATTCTTGACTTTTCCAGCCAAACTGTTACTACAAAGCTGGAGGCACACAATTCTATTAAAAATCCTTTGGATGTGGAAGACTGAAATGTTGCCTTCACTTGAACTAGGAGACCCAAACCTCTTCTAGCATGATAATGCCTCTGTGCACAAAGCCAGATCCATGAAAATATATACTTTACTTGGGTTGGAGTAGAAGATCTCCTCCTGCTTGGAGCGCAAACCCTACTGAACATGAATGAATATGAACTCTGACTGAACCCCAGGCCTCCTCACCTCACCTACATCAGTACCTGACTTTACTAACACACTGGTGAATGTATGATCTAGTAGAACATCTTCCCAAAAGCGGAGGTTATTATAACAGCAAATAAAAAAATACCTGTGAAATGTAATCAAAAAGTGCATGGAATCTAATAATCAGGTGTCCACAAACATTTATATATAGTTTACCAAACTTAGCTTTTTTAGCAAATCAGGCTCCATCCCACTGGAATTGATTGGCTGCCATTTTGTTTTGTTGATCAATCACAAGCATTAAAATCTAAGGAATGTGGCAAACAATTTTATGAACAAGTTAACGAAAGCAAGATTAAAGCATTAATAACAACAACAACAACAAAAGTGGGTGGAGCTAAATGGAGTCAAATGGTTTGGGGTTGGTCAAGAAATTGAGATTCAATAGAATGCAAAAATTCTAGAGCTTCTACTGTATCTCTAATTAGACAGTGTGCAAATTTTAATATAAGTTAGATATTTCTGTCCTTTATACTTAGAGAACATGAGGGGGTAAAGTACTAATAAAAGATATCAAAGTTATTCTGATTGTCCAAGATGGCTGCCTCTGAAACGTTTCAGTGTTCAGCATAAAGGACAGAACTCTCTCTGTTCTTTACTGTGCTGAAGAAAAAGAATTATTGTCCATAAATGGGCGCCTTGATAACTGCAAAAAGGTCTAGAGCGCTATTAAACTGTGCTAAGGAAACAAAGTGACACCGATTGTGCAAGATGGCCGCCCTAATGGACTGTCTACTCAAAAACCTATGCTCACCGAGACACTGATCATTTCTCACCCCACACTTTGTTATTGCACGGACTGTTTACACAAACCTTTGCTCATTTGCACACTGCTCTTCTTTGTATTGCTGCTCACCATTAAATTATTACCATTGTATACATACACCCGTTCTCTGTTTAGAGTTATAGCAATTTATTATTTTCACCGTTCACATCCTTCTGTAAATCTCTGTATAGTAATAGGCATCTGTATATCATGTTCATAATACACATATATATATATATATATATACAGTACAGACCAAAGTTTGGACACCTTCTCATTCAAAGAGTTTTCTTTATTTTCATGACTATGAAAATTGTAGATTTACACTGAAGGCATCAAAACTATGAATTAACACATGTGGAATTATATATGGAATTATATACATAACAAAAAAGTGTGAAACAACTGAAAATATGTCATATTGTAGGTTCTTCAAAGTAGCCACCTTTTGCTTAGATTACTGCTTTGCACACTCTTGGCATTCTCTTGATGCCTACTTTGAAGAACCTACAATATGACATATTTTCAGTTCACTTTTTTGTTATGTATATAATTCCACATGTGTTAATTCATAGTTTTGATGCCTTCAGTGTGAATCTACAATTTTCATAGTCATGAAAATAAAGAAAACTCTTTGAATGAGCAGGTGTGTCCAAACTTTTGGTCTGTACTGTATATATAATATATATAAACTTTTGGTCTGTACTGTATATATACTCAACTGTATATTATTGTTCATAGTACATATATATTCATATTCGTCTGTAATTATATTAATAGTGTATATATATATATATATATATATATATATATATATATATATATATATATATATATATATATATATATTAATCTGTATATTATGTTCTTAGTACATATATATTCATCTGTATACTACATTTCTAGTACATATACATCTTCAAATTACTGTTTATAGTCTATATTTCATTTTATTTAACTATGTAAATCATGTAAAAACTATATATCCTGCACTTGTATACTATCCTGTTATTGCACTCTGGTTAGACCCAAACTGCATTTCGTTGCCTTGTACTTGTACATGTGTAATGACAATAAAGTTGAATCTAATCTAATGTAATCTAATCTTTGGAACGTTTCAGTGTTCAGGATTAGAGACAAAGCTCCATCAAACTGTGGTGAGGGAAAATAATTTTTACTGTCCAAAATCGCCACATCTATAACAGCAAACGGGGCGGAGGGACATTAAACTACGCTAAAGGGAACAAAGTGATTCTGATTGTGTAAAATGTCCACCTCTATAACTTTAAGTGGAAAAGTACGATCCAGCCGCTGCCAACCACGAGGTAAAAACATGCTTCTGATTGTCCAAGATGGCCGCCGTTACAGCAGTTCATGTTCGTAAATTCAGTCAATCTGTACAAAATACATAGCGGCTTCTCGATCAGTACCGGAAACGTGCGCACGTGCGAAATCGCTGCTACTTCCTGTCATCGCTATCAGTTTTTATGAACTCGATATTGATTCTCTTGTGTTTTATGCACAGCTTCAAGAGTTTCTGTGTGCATGAGTGAATGAATGATGGAAATAAATAAATAAATAAATAAATAAATAAATAAATAAATAAATAAATAAATGCAATGAATAAATAAATAAATATCTTGTTTGTTTCTACAAATGCAGACATTTGTTAAAGTATGCTGACTTAATTAGAACAGTTAAGTAGAAAATAATCTTCAAAAAATTAAATATTAAATGTAAAACACACACACACACACACACACACACACACACGCACACTGATATTTACATATGTATTACTCAAATGGGGTCTAACAAATGTAAACTAATTTTAATTTGAGTTTTACAATTTATATCATTTGATCAATTAAATTTGTGCTAATGTCATCAATTACACAATTTAATCAATAGGAATTTTCAACAGGAAATAGACGCATTTGCGCACATGCGAAGTATATATCGTGTTTTGGGTCTGGATCGAGTAGACACATACACAAAGTGATTTTGAAGATCCAAGATGGCAGCCTCTCTAATGGTCCGGGGTTCAGGTACACTTTGTAGTATATAGATACCAGTAAATAGCCCCGCCCCCTTTGTTTGTCCA
Source organism: Silurus meridionalis (assembly GCF_014805685.1). NCBI lineage: Eukaryota > Metazoa > Chordata > Actinopteri > Siluriformes > Siluridae > Silurus > Silurus meridionalis. The sequence continues at coordinate 1,953,093 of NC_060900.1, read as the reverse complement.
GGGTTTTTTTTGGCAACCTGTAGAAGCTTTCATACGAGACACTGTATCATGGAAAATCAAGAAATCCAAAGCAACAAGTTGAGAACCTGCCCAGGGTTTTGGTGGTGGAGGTGTATATATATGTGTGTGTGTGTGTGTGTGTGTGTGTGTGTGTGTGTGTGTTGGGGGGTTTAAGCTGTCACTCTGTTTCTCTCTGTCTCATTCACTGTTAATGCACTACCCAGGCCAATCACGTCGTTCTGTGGGAAAGCTGATGTCCACGTCCTTCAGAACTGTGCAGCTCATAATAAAGACGTTGGAGGGGCAGCAGCAGAGGGAGGAGGGAAAAGAGGGTGTACGATTGTCCGGCTCTGAGCAGGAAGTTGATGCTGAATTGCTGAGTCGAGCCATTGTATGTGAGAGAAGGACCACCTCCATTTCTTCTACTTCTTCTTTGTGTGTGTGTGTGTCCGTTCTCTTCTCCCGGTGACCCCCACCTCTACCAGGCTCTCGAAAGAGCAGAGTCCGATAATGAATGAAGAGAGAGAGGGGGGGGGGACATGGACGAGAGAGAAAGAATACATTTTAATGTGTTTCTTTCTTTCATTGGGGGGTTGGACAGGCCTCTTTATCGTGACTCGTATCCCACCTCTCACCTCGCTCATTGAGCGCTTTAGGGGCATCCTGTGACCTTCGACCCTGAGGACAATAGGGGCCGGAATGTTTCCCAGTGTGCTCGGCACTGGCCGACAACAGGAACACGAGGGTGCTCATGGGAAAGCAACTGTTTACTGTGTGACAGGATGAGAGGACCCTTCTCTAACCACATACGTGTGTGCGTGTAATTGCGTAAGCGTGCAAGTGCATGTGTCTGCGCATGCATGTACATACACACACACTCTTATCTTTGCGTGTTCACACACACACACACACACACACACACACACACACACAAGTTCATATGCAGTACATTCGTTTTTTGCATTTGCATGTAAGCATAGATTGTCAACTGGAAACAAAGTAAACACACACATGCATGTGCACGCACGTGATTTCTTTACTACTCTATATCATATTTAAGGAGAAATCATCTGAAGGAAGAAACACTAATGCACGCTTGGATGAAAAAAAACCATGCTCAGAGAAATTCTCGGTATTGGATAGACAAGAAAAACGAGAAATAATTGAAAGAAAATGCAAATATGGCACATATCTGTGTGCTTGCATATGCCAAGAATCCCCTGTACCTCTGTTTATTCATGTGAGCAGCGCATGTGCAAAATCACGCCAGATGCACGTCAAGAGCTTCAGCTTGTTCCTCGTCCTGATGAGTTTAGGGACGTTAAAATTAACACACACACACACACACACACACACACACACACACACACACACACACACACACACACACACATGGAGCATTCAAGTCAAACCGGGACTTTTTCGTACCCTCATCCAGGGGAGTCCCACAATCCCTATTACTGTTGTAACACAATCCGTGCTTTCTAAATGACAAAACTTGGACCTCTCTCACATTCTGTTTTATATATACATATACATATGAGTGTGTGTGTGTGTGTGTGTGTGTGTGTGTGTGAAGTGAGCACAATAGGATACAGTTTCCCCGATTACATTTCAGCTCCCCGGGCCGTTCTCTTCGTAACGGGAGCTCCGTCACCACAAAACGCTTTGACATCTCTGTTCCTCGGAGGCTAGAGGGCGAGTTTTGAACCCTTTCCCCCGTTCACATCACATCACATCACATAACATCACCTCGGACACCCTCTTGAGACTTTTATCATAGGGTTCAAACGTCCGCTCACCCCTGCTCTCTTGTGTTGTCCGTATCTAATAAAGCATGAAGCCAGCTCTTCTCTTTTCACTGTGGCTTTTAGTTAAATAAATCTTGCTTTCCTGCATGGCCAAGTTTTTTTTTTTTTTTTTTTTTAAGAGCAGGACTGTAACCCTCCTCCCCTTCCCCTCCCCCGCTTCAGGAGGAACACAAAACGCCTATAAATGCAGCCTTTCACGGTGGTACAGTCTTCACGCTGGAGTCCAAGGCCTCCTCTGAGTAATAGACCTGTTTAGATTTCATTACCCGGGTGCCATTTCATCTGTTTGTACTTACAGCTACACGGGCCGCTTGTCTACAACAGGTTGTAGCGAAGAAACAGGCAGACTGTTCTTAGGGCGAACGTAATTCTCAGATACACATCGTCTCCCTTAGCGAAAGTTACGTTTTCGATGTAATCACGGAGGCTGATGCCGAGCAGAGCCACGGCGCTGACGTTTCTGATGCTAATTAACATTTCAACAACGATTTAGAAAAAAAAAACTGTCCAGAACACCGAGACACACCTACGCTCGGAAACACTGAGAGACATTGTGAAGCTAAAGAAAACGTTTAAAGAAACTATTTGTGGAATTATAACGTTTAAGTCGAACAGCCAAAGCAGGTCTGGTGTCTGATGTTTGCTTCTTTAGTACGGCGCTGGAGCTAAAAAAAAACGTCCATTCGCCGGATCAGAAAGAATGCTAAGCTAATCATGCTAAACCAATTAACGATTTTGCAAATTAGCATTTATAGGAATTTAATTAGCGACAACAATTTTGATTATTGTATTAACTAGTAATAATATTGTATTAACTAGTGATAATAACAACAGTATTATTTATTTATTAAATATTGTATTTATGATTTTTGAGACCCCCCACAGTCACACATGGAGGGGAAAGTGTAATAGTTTGGAGTTGTTTTGGAGCAGGGAGGTTTGGAGACTTATTCCGAAAAGTGAAAGAAATCCTGAACCAACATGGCTGCAATTCCATATTTCACCACTATGTGATTCTGTCTGGACTGCGGCTGTTTGGAACCGACTTCACCGTACAACAAGACGATGAATCGAAGCGTACGTCTGAGTTCTGTAAGTGTTTTTTAGAACGCAACAGTCGTCTGGAGTCTCATCTATCATGGAACAACCTGCCCAGTCACCGCACCTAAATCCTATTGAACTGCTCTGGGATGAACAAGAAACCTCCAACTAGTGAAGAACAAATTTAGCGAGTTTTACAAGACGTACGGCAAAGTATTTTAGCTGAACGTTTGGAGAAACGAAGTGTCCAAATGCTGAGTGTGTGTAAAACTGTTCTTCATGCAGAGGGAGAATTTTTCAATGAAAATAATGTGAAACATCTGGACCTTTATAGATTAGTTTGGTCAAAGTAAATGTTTATACCAAGGAACTTGTATGTCTCTCTGAAAAACCACAAAACACTCAGTGTTTCCAAACTTTTCACAGACACTGTATTAAAAATTATTGAAAATTTTTTATTTATTTATTTATTTGATTTATTATTTTCCTGTAACAGCCTGTCCGAATATTGGGCAAATAAATATGTTTAATGTTGTGGAACATCTGTAAGACAAGTTACTTCCTGTTCTCTCTTACATGAGTAAATAAAGCAGCTTTAAACTGTTATTGCTTTTCCAACAGCTCGTTTTTCCAACAGCTCGTTTTTTCCAACAGCTCGTTTTTTCCCTCTCTTTAACTCCATGGAAGTTTTACCAAGAAACCAGCTGAACGGCCAAAAGTTTGCAGACACCTGATCATAAAAGTTGTGCTTATTTTTTAACATCAAATTGCACATTTAGTCTTCATTTACTGCTATAATAACCCACACTTTTCTGGGAAGATGTTCCACAAGATTTTGTGGAGATTTGTGTGAGATTCATTCAGCTACAAGGATGTTAAGGTACTGACGTAGTCGAGGTCAAGAGGTCTGGAGGTCTGGGGTGCAGTCAGCATTCATATTCATCTTAAAGACCTTTAATAGGGATGGAGCTCTAAACCAGGAGATCTTCCACTCCAACGCATAGAAAGCAAATCTTAATGGCGATCTGGTTTTGTCATGGTTTGTGTCTCCTATTTTAAGTGAAGGGAAACTTTCATGCCAATGCATCTAAAGATGTCCTACACAACTGTGCGCCTCCAAGTTTGTGGGAACAGTTTGAAGAAGAACCACATATGCTAACAAAAAAACAAACCATGCCAACCAAGCATGAACCAAAACATGCTAACACTTGAACTAGCATTATAGAAAAATAGTCAAATGCAAAAACTAGTGATACAACACATGCTAACATGAATTAGTGTTTCAGAAAATAGTCTAGCGTAAAAACTAGCAATGGAAAAGTCCAGTGTCCCAATACTTTTGGCAGTATAGTGTATATGTGAATACATTAGTTTATTTTTCCTTTTGCTTTATTCTGAATCACTTTCTATTTTAAGTTGTGCTTTTTTGTTTGTCTTTGGTTGGTTATTTTAATCAAATGTCTGTGTGTGTGTGTGTGTGTGTGTGTGTGTGTGTGTGTGTGTGTGTGTGTGTGTATGTGAGCTGGCACTGTGTGTGGCTTTGTCGCTGTTTGTGCTTAAAAGAGGATTTCCCTCTTTTGTTCCCTGAGGAAACCCACTAGCTGTCCAGCTCGCTTTAACTGTCATTCACACTGAGCTAAAAAGCACAAAATAGCAGCGCTAATGTACGCCGCTAAAGCTGTCAGTAAACCCAGGCTGTGATTAGCAACGGGTCAGAGTGGGACGCAAATAATCCCTGAACCTTTTAGCCTGCGCCGGCATGCTGACTGACTGACTGTCATGCATTCAAACTCGATTGGTATTTTCACTTGTTTACTGTGTGTAAAATTACCTCTGGAACAGATAAGAACTCCGTAAATCCCCCTTGGGTTTATCTGGAAAGGGTCGGCCCAAGTGTCCAAGCTCCAAGGGGCACTTATTTTTAGCTCGCTAATCATAAACTGGCTAGGCGTCAAACTACAACTACATTATGCAGTTTTAATAGCGTAGTCACATGAGCATTATAGGAAATGGTCTAAAACTATGCTAAAACTTGAACTAGCGTTATAGAAAACATTCTAATGTAAAAACCAACGATACACATCATGCCAAATCTTGTACTTGGGTTATAGAAAACAGTCCCCTGAACTAGCGATACAGAACATGCTAACACTTGTACTTGTGTTATAGGAAACAGCTAAAACTATCAATACAGAGCAGCTAACACTTAAATTAGTGTTAAATAGTCAAATGTCAAACTAGTTATACAGAACATACTAACACTTAAACTAGCCTTATAGGAAACAGTCTAAACCCTAAACTAGTTATACAGAACATGCTAACAATTAAACTAGCATTACAGGAAACAGTCTAACCCCTAAACTAGTTATACAGAACATGCTAACACTTAAACTAGCCTTATAGGAAACAGTCTAAACCCTAAACTAGTTATACAGAACATGCTAACAATTAAACTAGCATTACAGGAAACAGTCTAACCCCTAAACTAGTTATACAGAACATGCTAACACTTAAACTAGACTTATAGGAAACAATCTAAACCCTAAACTAGTTATACAGAACATGCTAACAATTAATCTAGCATTACAGGAAACAGTCTAACCCCTAAACTAGTTATACAGAACATGCTAACACTTAAACTAGCCTTATAGGAAACAGTCTAACCCCTAAACTAGTTATACAGAACATGCTAACAATTAAACTAGCCTTATAGGAAACAGTCTAACCCCTAAACTAGTTATACAAAACATGCTAACAATTAAACTAGCCTTATAGCAAACAGTCTCACCCCTAAACTAGTTATACAGAACATGCTAACACTTAAACTAGCCTTATAGCAAACAGTCTAACCCCTAAACTAGTTATACAGAACATGCTAACACTTAAACTAGCCTTATAGCAAACAGTCTCACCCCTAAACTAGTTATACAGAACATGCTAACACTTAAACTAGCCTTATAGCAAACAGTCTAACCCCTAAACTAGTTATACAAAACATGCTAACAATTAAACTAGCCTTATAGCAAACAGTCTAACCCCTAAACTAGTTATACAGAACATGCTAACACTTAAACAAGCGTTACAGGAAACTATAATAAACGAGTTTAATGGATTAAATGATGTGGCTGATGAACTTTTTGGCAGTTTTGAAGCAGAGTTCAGTGTGTGAACTTCCTCTGAAGCTTGTAGTGTTTTCCTTTTCCACCTTCCGCTCTGCTCCTACGTCACTCACAGCGAGGATGTGATGGCGTGTCCACGAGCTAATGCTACTCCGCTCTTCCTCTCTGGATCAAGGAGACCCGAGTGTTTTCCTGCATGTATGTTGCGATGCGTGACTCACACATGACTCGAGGCGTCTCAGTGATTAAGTGATCGAGTCGGTCTGCACCAAGTGAAGACGAAGTTACTGATGATGGAGTCCACAAGAGAACGATAGAGTGTGTGTGTGTGTGTGTGTGTGTGTGTGTGTGTGTGTGTGCAATTAAACTGTGTTTTCTGTACTTGTAAAGGAAGCAAAGAGAGAGAGAGAGAGAGTGAGAGAGACAGAGAGAGAGAGAGAGAGAGAGAGAGAGAAAGAAAGAGGTTAATGATGTAATGTTGTACAGGACAATGGGCCTCTTTATGACTCTGAAAGGTGCTAAAAGTTTCCCCAAATGTCCTGTTTAGTCTGAACTTCCCACCAAATACCCTCTCCCTCGTTTTCTTTCTCTCCTTCTTTCTCTCGCCTGCTCTCTCTCTCTCTCTCTCTCTCTCTCTCTCTCTCTCTCTCCATCCCTTTCTTTTTCCTCTATTTAAAGGTGAGATAGTCTAAAATAAAAAGACTCTTGATCCCAACTATTCTTTCTCTGTTTCTTCATCTTTCTTTTCTCTATCCAACAGTTTGTCTCTCTTTCTCTCTATCTCTTTCTTTGTTTCTCATCTATCTCACTGTTTCTCCTCTCTTTCTCAAACTGCCTAATGGTCTCACTTTTTGTTCTCTGTCGTGTCTCTGCATCACTTTACTTTCTCTCACCCGCTATGTCTGTTTCTCCATCTCTCTTCTCTCCGTCTCCCCACTTCTCACTGTTTCTCCTCTCTTTCTCAATCTGCCTCATGGTCTCTCTTTTCTTTCTCTGTCTCTGCATCTCTTTTCTATCATTCATTCTGTCTATCTCTTTTCTCTCAATCATTCCTACTCTCATCTATCTCACTATGAGCTAGACTCATTGTCTTTCATTGTCTTTCTTTTTGTCTTTCTCTCACCCTCTATGCATGTCTCTCTCTTTCTCCATCTCTTCATCTCACCTCTCTCTCCTTTATCTCTGCCCCCAATCTCACTGTTTCTGCCTCTATTTCCGATCTCTCCGCCTTATGGTCTCTCTTTTCTTTCTATGTCTCTGCTTCGTTCTTTTCTCTCTCTTACTCTCTCTGTCTCTTTCTGTCTATCTATATCTTTTTCACTCTCTATGTCTCTGTTTTGTTTTTCTACTTCTTTCTGTATTTTTGTCCTTCCCTGACTCTCTCGCTCTCTTTCTATTTTTGTCTCTCCCTGCCATACTTCCGTTTCTCACTATCTCTCTCTTTTCTATTTTTGTTGCTCTCTGTCTTTTTGTTTCTCTCTCTATTTTAGTGTCTTTCTCTCTGTCTCATCCTTTCTTTTCCTTTTCTCTATTTTCTTCTCCACTCTCAATGACTCAAAGACTCTTGTCTTACAATGTCATTTTTTTTTTCGTTATTTTCTCTTTCTCCATCTCTCACTTCATCTGTCTCTTACCATTTTTCGGTCTCCCTGTCTTTTTCTGCTTCTCTCTCTCTCTCTCTCTCTCTCTCTCTCTCTCTCTCTCTCTCTCTCTCTCTGTGTCAGCTGCTGGCGCCTCCTGAACAAACACACAAAAAACACACAATCCCATTTACTTTTCAATTACCTCAAACTCACAAATTCCTGCCTTTACAGCGTGAGGATATTTGGCCCCGTCAGCAGGATCGTCAGCTCGTTACTGGCACCTAAACTATCAGCCTTTTAGCAAAGTTAGAATACGTATTAATGTTCGTTAAAAGTGCAAAGCATCAATAATATAATAATTTCTTTCTAACAATATTGCTGTGGTGCAGCAGGGTGGCTGTGTGTGTGGCTTATGAGTTGTTGGTGGGGTTAAAACTGTTCATAATCTGATTATGTTCCCACAAACTTGGAGGCACACAATTGTATTAAATTCCTTAGAACTAGGAAACACAAACCTGTTCCAGTATGGGGATGCCCCTGTGCACAAAGCCAGCTCCATGAAGATCTGCTTTCCATTTGATTTGGAGTGGAAGATCTCCTGCTAAAGAGCTTCAACCCTATTGATCATCATTTGAACACTGACTGCACCCCAGGCCTCCTCAACTTCTGACCTACATCAGTACCTGACTTTACTAACACCCTTGTAGCTGAATGAATCTCCACAAATCTCCACTAGATCTAGAAGAACATCTTCCAAGAAGAGTGGATCTTATTATAAGAGCGGGGATTAAATGTGGAACGGGATGATAAAAAAGAAGCAAACATCAATCTTATGCTCGGGTTTCCACAAACTTTGAGTGATGATAGTTTATTTCAGTAAACACTTAATAATAATGTGCTAATGTTTCTATAGTAACAGCTCATTCACAGGGTCTCAGTATGAATTATAAAGACAATAACATTCACACAAACACATTTTTACACTATTGTCATTGAACAAGGGGAAAAAAACATGTCATTGTTGATCTACTGAAGATACGGAAGGAGTCTCCAGTGCAAGAGCTTCGTCACAGTCAGTTTTCGTCACACTCATCTTCCGGACAGATGAGTTTAAGCTTTTCTGGTTTCTCAGGGACGTGACGTTCTACGCTGTTATTCTCTTATTGAGATCGAGAATGAGAATAAATAGAGGTTGATGAGAGAAAGGACATTTATAGCTGCTATAACGTAAGCGAGAACAGGACCGAGAGAGGGATTATATGGGGTTTTCTTTCCACATAAATTAGAAATGTTACATAAAATTCACACACATTCAGAATACTTTCACTCAGATATGTCTTTGTGTCTGGTTTATTCAATAAACTGAAAAACAAGATCATTAGAGCAGCTTTTTAACGTTCGAAAGAAAGAATTCAGGGAAAACTACGACGCAAAAACAATCCACAAGGACAATTCCCGACACTGAATTCAGTCTGCTGGGTTTTACCGAGCTCGAGTCTCATAAAAAAAAAAAAGAAGGAAGTGAGGAGTTGTTAGAACGCGACCCCCTACCACTAAATCACTCTTTACTGAGACCCAATTAAGACAATTAAGCGCCAGGGGGAGATTCGGTCCTGGAGCCTGTTAAAGCTCAACAACACTGTTTATGGCGAGAGCTTTACGATGCTGACTCGTCTGCGGACGAGAACCGCAACTCCCAGCATGCTTCAGGGGGCACCAGGGATCCCATGCAGCTTGGAGAAGCTGTAAGTAAAACTCGACCTCGAGCTCCACCCCTGACCTCGACCTCTTCTCACCGATTGTTGGCTGAATTAAAAATTTTTATATTTTTAGAATCGAGTTCAGAATAACGCACTATGGCGTTTCAGAGCTTCGCGATGTCTTCATTCTACTCGTAAATTTGCCGTAAAATTTGTCGGATTTCTCGTCAAACGAGGGGAAAAGATAAGAATGTTATCATACCAGAAATTACATGAATTTTTTTTTTGCGAGCGTATATCAGTGTGTATTTGGTCATGATAAGAAAGCATGATAAAAAAATCCGACATTCGGATTGTGCTGTGCAAATGTTTTGGCACCCAGTCACTACGAGGTGGTATCAAAGCGTTTCTAGACTTTCTCTGTTTACAAGAAATGACCTTATTTATCTACGTTTTCACACGATCACCTTCAAAATAGTCCTCTTGCACAGCAATAGAGCGCCCCCGAGGTTTTTTTGTTTTTTTGTGGATGAATTTCTGACGATCATCATGCGCAAGTTGCTGAATGGTTTGGACATTTCAGGTTTTCGAACTCGTCTGAGGTCTTCCTGATCTCTCATCATCTTCCAGTGATGTTCTTCCATTCTTGAATTGTGAATGCTGCTCAAAACCGCCTCTTACGATTTGTTGCAGCATGTCAAATGGTTTTGTGGGAGATTTTACCCAGTTTTACACAGAATTCCACGTTTAGTATATATATATATATATATATATATATATATATATATATATATATATATATATATATATATATATATAAAATGCCAGAATTTTGCATCTTGCTACTCTCCAGTATCTGAACAAGTTTGAGGAAGTGCTGATGGTGTCTCAGGTGGGGTACTGATGTAGGTAATGTGAGGAGGTTTGGGGTTCAGTCAGTGTTGACATTCATCCAAAAGGTTGATCTCAGAGCTCTAGCAGTAAAGCATATTGTCCTGCTGGAACAGGTTTTTGAGTCTCCTAGTTCAGGTGAAGGGAAAATGTACATGCTAGACGTCCGGTACAGATGTGTGGCTCTAAATTTGTTTGGTGAAGAACCACATTAGGCTGGAAAAGTTACGCGTCCCAATACTTTTGGCACATATAGTGTAGTTATTCATTTTAAACTTCTATCTAGTCGCATTCTAATTTTTCTCGAATTAAACACTTCATTTTATAAAATAAAACACAATTTCGAGCCAGAATGAAGAAGGAATAGAAGAAATTAAATTGGGTTTGTTTTATTTTTTAGAGCTGTTCTCAGAGTGTGTGTTTCATCCCGATCCCCGAGGCCATCGAAGGTAGATTTTTATCATGAGAGCGGATAAGCGTTCGCTGGCGTTGATTAAAACCGTACACATCCGATGGAGCAGAAATGAAATTCAGCTGACCGGTTTAGATCTGCGATTACAACTGATGTGTATTTGATTTCCCGGGCTAACAAAAAATAGAATGTACATTACTTGTGTAAGAGTGTGTATGTGTGTGTGTGTGTGTGTGTGTGTGTGTGTGTGTGTGTGTGTGTGTGTGTGTGTTCCTTCCTGCATTTCTATTTCAGTAAAAAGTACAAAAGTGCAAAAGAGTTCTTCTACTGACTTCATTAAAGGAAAGGTGAGAATTTATTTCTTTTTCTTTTTCTTTTTTACTGAACCCAAGGTTTAGTTAAAGGTTAAGGTGTTGGACTGCACAAAAGATCATGAGGTCGTGAATTTAAATCCCAGCACCACCAAGCTGCTCCGTCTAGGCCCCTGAATGAGGCCCTTTACCCTCATCTGGTCGGTGAATAAAAGAAATAATTGTGAGGGCGTCTGCTACAAATAAATTCCTAAATCTAATCAATCTATCAATCTATCAATCTATCAATCTATCTATCTGTCTGTCTGTCTGTCTGTCTGTCTGTCTGTCTGTCTGTCTGTATATCTATCTGTCTGTCTGTCTGTCTGTCTGTCTGTCTGTCTGTCTGTCCTCATTATTTTCCTATCTATCTATCTATCTATCTATCTATCTATCTATCTATCTATCTATCTATCTATCTATCTATCTATCTATCTATCATAAATAATAAAAAGTCATCACAGGTGAATGTGGTAAAAGAGGAAAAAAACATTGGAAAATAATCAGAGTTTGACATCCCTGATTGTGTTCTTCCTTTTGTTCCTCTATGAATATTATGTTTAATAACTCATATTAAACCATTGTGTGTGTGTGTGTGTGTGTGTGTGTGTGTGTGTGCGCACGCACTCAGGAATGCCATCTGTCTGCAAAGACTGCTTCGACATCAATCCGTCCTTTGACAAGACAAAAGGTTCATGAACTCGGCTTGCACGCAGACACACGGACACTCAGACACACAGCGAGTGCAAACAGAATTAAATCAGCGCTAAAAGGAAATGGCTCGAGGAGGAAGGCATGACTGCCGTGAGCATAATGGTCGTCCTTCATCGGCTCGTCCTGCGTGCACACACACACACACACACACACACACACACACACACAGGCTGAGATTGTGCCCAGAAGTTGCTGAGCACATCATAAACATGAGAACTGGCCTGTGTGTGAATGCGTAATCGAATCAGGGCCACGGCCCGATTTGCTCCGACGTACACCGTGCAGCGTGAAACACATTACACTTTCAGCAGGCCAAACTTCTTCAGGGGACCTGATGTGAATACGCCGGTGACCGGATTCCCAAACGTTACAAAAATATATGGTGTGTTTGCGTACGCAGCAAAGCCACGAATCAGCAGTTTGTAATTTGTTACTGTACTTCAGTCACTTTGTCACGTATCTGTACTTTACTGAAGTGTTTCCATTCAGGGAGATTTTTACTGTAACTTCTACATTTCAAAATCTCATTTCTTACTTTTTACTACATTTTAGTGAAATCAGTCGTTCCTTTTTATTTACGAGGATAAAAACGTAACTGCTGAAACACGCAGCGAGTCACCAATCAGGATCGAGCGCTCGCTCTGTTTTACACGTGTTCTGATTGGCGCTTTGTGAATCTACTGATCACCAACATACAGTTCAGCATCAGTTCAACATCAAGCAGAACATTTAGAGAGGAATAAATGATGAAGAAACTCCAGACTCGAACTCGCCACCACACACGTGACCCCGTTTACACGTTTTAAATGAAGTAGTTGAAAAGCTTTTGGGTTCATGATCATTGTAATAGAAATCAATCAGTGTTTGAGTCATTAATATCATTCTATTAATTGATCAGTGTGCTGAGAGTCACATTCGAGTCTTTACATATAAACTGAGGTGATTAAGTAAAGAGTCTTGTGATAAAAATGATAACAGGAACATTATATTTATAATAAATCACTACTTTGGATACTTAAGTACATTTGGTCACATTTTAATTTATCTCTATTTTTATTGAACTACACGGTTTGTGTATTTTGTACACCACTGCCAATCAGGCAGCTGTGTGGTGTAAAACCAGATCTTATAATCCGCTGTTAATCTTGGGTTGGTCGTATGTGTCTGAAGTAGAAGGTCAGTAGATAAAAGGTTGGACTTCTGATCGGAAGGTCACAGGTTCGAATTCTAGCACCACCAGGGGTCACTGCTGAGCCTTTGTGCAAGGCACTAAACTATTAATCGCTCAGCTGTATAACTGCTATATAACTGCTGCGGATAAGAGCGTCTGCCAAATGTCTACCGACACGCGATATGATTTTTGCACGTCAGAGTTCACCAAATTGGAACCCTGAAGCGCAGCAAAATGTGAATCTTTTTCCTACTGAGCTTGCATGTGTATTCCTAGACTGCAGCAGACAATAGCAAGTGGCTTAGCATTGAGTTTTAACATAAGCGATAATTAATAAATATTTGATGATTGCGTCTGTATATGTACTGATCACTCTGTAAACCGTGAAGGAGCTCAAACACGAACATTAGTGTGTAAGGAGAAGAAAACACTAGAAAATGGCCTAATGTATTGACTTTTCCAGATCATAGTTGGTTCTTCCTCAAACTGTTAACCTCTTAAAATCAGAGGCACAAAGTTGTCTTTCGATTCAGTAGCATGACATTCTCTACAAAATCTTATGGAACATCTTCCCAGAAGAATGGAGGTTATTATAAGAGCAAGTGGAGATTAACTGTGGAAGCACCAATCTAATGTTTAGGTGTTCACAAACATTCGTCCATATAGTATAATTAGCTTTTTAAATGTAGGGGTCACACCACATGATCTTGTACACACCCCAGAGTGTGTTTATTAGAGGAACCTGACGTTTATTGACTCGTTTCAAACGATTATGTATGATGGATATTCCATACCTTTATTTTTCCCTTAATTCCCTGCAATAATTTGAGGTTCCCCCCACCCGGGAAAAACGCAGAGCGATAATAGGATCTGGAATTTCACGACGTTAATTTGAGGCTCCTGGTCGTGGCGTTCGGGACCCAAGCCGAGCGGGAACGCGCGTGTGTGTGTGTTGCGAGAGTTAAACACACTGTCTGCACTGTAAAGGGCTTTAATTGGATAATTCGGACGCCTTTGCCAGCAGAGGCCATTTGAGATGATTGCGAACATGTGTGTGGCGATTAAAGAGGTGTGTAAATGCTCGGCGCTGAGGAACCTCGCTCCGGGCCGACGCACAGAGTCTCTACGCTGCCGTTTTTTTTTGAGTTGCGTTATAATTGTGAGCTGCCTGATGTGTTGAAAGTGAACAAACACTTACACACACGAACACACAAAAACGCAAGAGCACAAGCGTGATTGTGTTTTGTGTTTCATTGGAAGACTGAGGTTGCTTTATGCCACAGAAGATAGGCCCCTTCATAGTTCCATGTCACTCCAGGGCAAAAGTTCTGACCCACACACACACACACACACACACACACACACACACACACACACACACACAAGCACTCATACATCACTTCTGGGCCTGGGGGCAGCCAGCGGTGAAAGTGGACACCCTGAAATACCGCAGCATGTTCACGGTAATCCAACACTGAGGGGGAAAAGCAGAGTGTGAGAGAGAGTCTCTCTAATTTTACTGCCCTCCTCTCTTCACACACACACACACACACACACACACACACACACACACACACACACTCTCAGATTTAAAGCTCTTCAAAACCTCAAATTCTTCTGTTGTGTGAAAGATCAGCGAGACTCAAATTATTATTATTTATTTTGAAACCCCGTCCAATTACGGCTTAAGATCAGCTCAGGGTTTGTTACTAAACACCACGAAGTATCAGCTACACAACTTCACGTCAAATCACGTCCGGATTTTGTAAATCGGATTCCAAACACTTACTCTCGTTCAGCCTGAAAGAATGTGCTTACTTTGTTTGGTCGAGCACACTGACCTGCTTAAACAAGGAACAATCGTACGTTTTTTGTCCTCCTCAGAGCTCAGTCGTGAAGCCCACGCGCTCGCCCAGACGCCACGCTAATCACGTTAGCGCTTATCGAATTTGCCGACCTGTAAAGCTGCGGTGCTCAGCAGTTAGCTGAGTCGACTCGCTGGAAGTCAGTCTCGGGATTTTTTGCCGTTTACGGATCAGAATAGCATCGAGGACGAGGGAGTCAAAAATTCGAGTCTGGAGTTTCTTCATCATTTATTCCTCTCTAAATGTTAAACTGTTGAACTGATGCTGAACTGTATGTTGGTGATCAGTAGATTCACAACGCGCCGATCAGAACACGTGAAAAACAGAGCGAGCGCTCGATCCTGATTGGTGACTCGCTGCGTGTTTCACCAGTTACGTTTTTATCCTCATTAATAAAAAGAATGACTGATTTCACTAAAATGTAGTTGAGTAAAAAAAGATATTTGACTTTGAAATGTAGTGAAGTCAAAATAAATGTCTCCGCAAATTGAAATATTTCAATAAAGTACAGATACGTGAAAAAACGATTTAAGTACAGTAACAAATTAGATTTACTTCATTAATGTTCACCACTTGGTGCATCTACTGATCACCAACATACAGTTCAGCATCAGTTCAACATCAAGCAGAAGATTTAGAGAGGAATAAATGATGAAGAAACTCCAGACTCGAACTCACCACAACACACGTGACCTCGTTTACACGTTTTTATCAAGTAGTAGAAAAGTTTTTGGGTTCATGATCATTGTAATAGAAATCAGTGTTTGAGTCATTAATATCATTCTATTAATAGATCAGTGTGCTGAGAGTCACATTTGAGTCTTTCACATAAACTGAGGTGATTAAGTAAAGAATCTTGTGATAAAAATGATAACAGGAACATTATAGTTATAATAAATCACTACTTTGGATACTTAAGTTCATTTGAAGGCAAAAACTTTTGTACTTTTACTCAAGTGAAAATATAAAGGGACACGTTTTACTGAGTTTATCTCTACTGAGTTTATTCAGCTACATGGTTTGTGTACTTTGTCCACCACTGATCTCATTTCAGGAGCTGATTGCTGTAGATGTGTGTATGAAGGGTCCACATGGTGCCTGTAGTATCGGCACTGGAAGTGGGCGCGGTGCCCACGCGAGCTCCCTGCTTCCCCAGGCCTCTTCTGCAGGACACTGCAGTCATTGAAATCTCAGGGTCGAATCTCTTCCCCCTTCCTTCCCAACAATAGCATATTATCTCCAGGAATCTCTAGGTCTTCCAAAAGGGAGAAGGGGGGAGAAGACGAGGATGAAGAAGAAGAGAACGTTCCTTTTCTCAGAGTCATGCTGATGAGAGGCTCCACCAACCTGACACTGAAGTGAGCCATTTAAGAGCAGTGAACAGTGGCGGCCATTCATGAAGGCGAGCAGAATGGACTCTCTCTCTTTCTCTCTTTCTCTCTCTCTCTCTCTCTTTCTCTCTTCCTGGCCTTGTTTAAGGCGTAGAAAGGGAAGCTCATGAGAAGCA
This sequence comes from Silurus meridionalis, assembly GCF_014805685.1. Taxonomy (NCBI): domain Eukaryota; kingdom Metazoa; phylum Chordata; class Actinopteri; order Siluriformes; family Siluridae; genus Silurus; species Silurus meridionalis. The sequence goes on along the minus strand of NC_060900.1, from coordinate 1,936,929 downwards.
CGCACCGAGACACAAGAGCCACGCAGAAACCCGAGCAGCCAGCTGACTCGCACATGAATAGGGCGAGCACAATGCCCGAGCACTCGCCAGCACAATCAGGCCTGCTTTACTGCCTGCTCCACATCGATAAATAGATAATGAAATGGCGAGAGAGCGCAGCGTCGCCACTGTCTCACACACACACACACACACACACACACACACACACACACACACACACACACACACAAACACATTAACACACACACACAAAACTGATTCTGCAAATGTGCTGATTTGACCTCCTCCCCAATTCAATTTAAATGAGGAGTTTAAAATGTCAGCTGAATCACAGCAAAGTAGAAGATTCAATTGTTCATTTTGGGAAAAAAAGGGGTCGTTATAATCCTTATAGTCCTTATAGTCCTTATAGTCTTTATAGTCCTTATAATCCTTATAGTCTTTATAGTCCTTATAATCCTTATAGTCCTTATAGTCCTTATAATCCTTATAGTCCTTATAGTCCTTATAATCCTTATAGTCCTTATAGTCCTTATATTTCTTATAGTCCTTATAATCCTTATAGTCCTTATAGCCCTTATAGTCCTTATAATCCTTATAATCCTTATAGTCCTTATAATCCTTATAGTCCTTATAGCCCTTACAGTCCTTATAATCCTTATAGTCCTTATAGCCCTTATAGTCCTTATAGTCCTTATAATCCTTATAGTCCTTAAAGCCCTTATAATCCTTATAGTCCTTATAGCCCTTATAGTCCTTATAGTCCTTATAATCCTTATAGTCCTTATAGCCCTTATAGTCCTTATAGTCCTTATAATCCTTATAGCCCTTATAGTCCTTATAGTCCTAATAGTCCTTATAATCCTTATAGTCCTTATAATCCTTATAGCCCTTACAGTCCTTATAGTCCTTATAATCCTTATAGTCCTTATAGCCCTTATAGTCCTTATAGTCCTTATAGTCCTTATAGTCCTTATAATCCTTATAGTCCTTATAATACTTATAGTCCTTATAGCCCTTATAGTCCTTATAGTCTTTATAATCCTTATAGTCCTTATAGCCCTTATAGTCCTTATAATCCTTATAGTCCTTATAATCCTTATAGTCCTTATAGTCCTTAAAATCCTTATAGTCCTTATAGCCCTTATAGTCCTTATAGCCCTTATAGTCCTTATAATCCTTATAGTCCTTATTATCCTTATAGTCCTTATAGTCCTTATAACCCTTATAGACTTTATAGTCCTTATTATCCTTATAGTCCTTATATTCCTTATAGTTTTTATAACCCTTATAGTCTTTATAGTCCTTATAGCCCTTATAGTCCTTATAATCCTTATAGTCCTTATAGCCCTTATAGTCCTTATAGTCCTTATAATCCTTATAGCCCTTATAGTCCTTATAATCCTTATAGCCCTTATAGTCCTTATAGTCCTAATAGTCCTTATAATCCTTATAGTCCTTATAATCCTTATAGTCCTTATAATCCTTATAGCCCTTACAGTCCTTATAGTCCTTATAATCCTTATAGTCCTTATAGTCCTTATAGTCCTTATAATCCTTATAGTCCTTATAATACTTATAGTCCTTATAGCCCTTATATTCCTTATAGTCCTTATAATCCTTATAGTCCTTATAGCCCTTATAGTCCTTATAATCCTTATAGTCCTTATAATCCTTATAGTCCTTATAGCCCTTATAGTCCTTATAATCCTTATAGTCCTTATTATCCTTATAGTCCTTATAACCCTTATAGACTTTATAGTCCTTATTATCCTTATAGTCCTTATATTCCTTATAGTCCTTATAACCCTTATAGTCTTTATAGTCCTTATTATCCTTATAGTCCTTATAATCCTTATAGTCTTTAAAGTCCTTATTATCCTTATAGTCCTTATAGTCCTTATAATCCTTATAGTCCTTATAATCCTTATAGTCCTTATAATCCTTATAGTCCTTATAACCCTTATAGTCTTTATAATCCTTATAGCCCTTATAGTTGTTATAGTCCAGGCCGAACACAGTAGACGTCACGTTTTTTTTCCTTTAAAATAACAGGCGTTTTGTTTCACAGCAGCGTGTCTCTGTACGTCTCTGGCAGTCTGTAAACAGCCACCTGTTAGCACACAAGACACAGGAGTGAAAGTCGCATTCACTCAGGATTGATCGAGAGGTTTCTTTCGTTTCCTTAAAAACAGGCTGCTCCTACATTCATAGCATTCAGCAGATGCTTTACAATCATCTCATATATGAGCAGTTAAAGGTTAAGGGCCTTGTTTAAGGGCCCGGGAGAGCCGCTGTGGCGGTGCTTGGAGGTCCAACGTCTTAAACACTGAGCTACCACTTAAAACCTAACATCATTTATTCTGAACCCTGCATTCACAAGTGACTTTCTTTCTTTCTTACTTTCTTTTCTTTCTTTCTTGTTTGGATTATTTTCTTTCTTTTTAGTCATTTCTTTATTTCTTTCTTGTCTTCTTGTCCTTTTTCCTTCTTTCTTTCTTTCTTTCTTTCTTTCTTTAGTTCTTTCTTTCTTTCTTTCTTTCTATTCTTTTCTTTCTTTCTTGTCTGGATTCTTTTCTTTCTTTTAGTCGTTTCTTTCTTTCTTTCTTGTCTTCTTGTCCTTTTTTCTTCTTTTTTTTCTTTCTTTCTTGTTTGTCTTCCTTCCTTTCTTTCTTATAATGAGACACCAGCCATTAAACTCTGCCCTACGTTTGATGTGGGAGGTAGAAACGTAGTCATTAAGGCATTGGACCTTCTCTCTGAAAGTCATGAGTTCAAATCCCAGCTTCTATCAAACTGCCACTCCTGGGCCCCTGAACAAGGCCCTTGACCCCACCGCTGCTCAGTTGTATGATGAGATAAATGTAAGTTGCTCAGAATAAGGGCATCTACCCAATGTTGTGGGTGTAAATGATATAAGTGCCCTGCACAGGGTATAAATTGATGGGCTCCTTGATGTAGTGCTCTACATGTCCAGCAGAGAGCGTTCTAAAGCGCCCTCAGGGTCTCCAGGAGCTCAACAGTGTGTCAGAATTGTGCAAACTGTCCGCTCCCTGTGGTAACAATGATAAGCAGTGTGTTTGCGGTTTGGGGCCGCCGCCATGTTTTTCACTTCTTTAAAAGAAACACGACGGCGCCATCTTGTGGGAGAGATGAACTACCTTTAAAATTTCTGTTTCTTCAAATTAATAAAAACTATTCGCGTTAAACTCGAACGACGAACTTGTAATCTTGGTTTTATGAGTAAAAGCAACGCGTTGAATTTCTAAGTTATTTAGCGAAACTTCTCCAGTCAAACACTTCCGGGTTTGTGGCCCAAAATAACTACATTTCCCGGCCGTATGAAATCTCGCGAGCGGAATCACGGAGGGCCTTGTGGTCGCGCGGTCTCGCGAGAGTAGAGCACTGCTCTCTAGGCAAAGCTGTCAGTGAAGGTATTGAGAAGGGGGTTCCGAATGACTGAAATCGTCCTCCTTCGGTTCTTGTAAAACTGCGTGAATGGTTCGACTTGTGCTTTCCTAGTGGTGAATTCAGAACCTGGAAAAGCCTTAAAAACACGCGTTTATAAGCCGAACTGCAGCGGGGAAACCGAGTGTTATCCAGCTGGCTAACAATACAATAACAGGCAAATGGCGTTGAAAAGGATCCAGAAGGTGAGTAGCTGATGCTCATGGCCTGCATTGTGGACTTTTTATTTATTTATTTTCAATGCTTAAAAATAGTATATATTTCAAAACACATGGTCCCATCCCCCCTTCTATATTTATCATTCTATACATAAAGACATATTGATAGCAACATTTTCTCACGAATTAAATCTGAAATATAATATAATTCCCTCGATTTCTCAGTCTGCTTACGTAAAAAATATTTTACAATATTCCAAGTCATCCATAACACACGTCTTGATTATTCTATTATATGTTATTGTCCAGTTTTTGAAGATATTCATGATTTTTGTACAAACTACACGATGCTGACTGGTTTGTTCAGGAAAATAAAGACGATTTATTGATCTGTAAAAAAAAAAAAACCAATAATGAACATTTTACAAAATCTGAAATAATCCAGACAATAAAAATCATGAAAAATATTGGTGTAATCGAGTGCTAGTGAATGAGAGTCTGCGCATGCGCACCGAGCTCCTGCGCTCAATGTCGACGCGGCCATATAAGGCTGTACAAATAGGGCCAGTGGGGCAGTGAGGGGTATTTATAACAGATCCACCCCACTGTCCACATCATAACACCCCAATCACACCATTCAATACCATCCACAACTGATTCTTCACTTTTTCTGTTTAAAAAAAAAAATCTCCATATGAGCTCCAGGGTCTATCTGATCTCCTGAAGATGAAATCTGTCTAAAACCTCATTAATATAATATTCAATGTTGATCATAATCGAAAAAAATCCTCAGTAGTGTTGTATGTGGATTTTCTAATATCAGTATGCTAATGAAATACATTCAAATATTACCAGTGACGTCTCAAGAAAGCGATAATTTCCAAAGAAAAAGACAAAAAATGCAAATTCATTTTAACTTCACGAATTCTATTGATGTGCGCATTTCTGTTTAAAAAAAATAAAATAAAAAAGTCTACAGCAAAAATCTTTTTTAATGACGAAACATTTGTTTTTCTGATGAGTCTCAAATCGACGGCAAAAAAATGAGCTGTGATGCGCGCGTCCCGCAATTAAATCCGTCCGTGTGGAAACATGGCAAAAGTTCCGGTTGGAGTCCTGATGATTTAAAACTTTTACAAGAATATTCAATTGATTTGACAGCCCTGATAGATAGATAGATAGATAGATAGATAGATAGATAGATAGATAGATAGATAGATTGGACACACATTCCACCTTCAGATCAAAACAACAAAAAACATGTTAAATAACCCATAATATGTTTTATATTATCGATTGTCCAAACGAGGTCGTCACCTGGAACGGTTTTCAGGTCACAAGTGTTTTCTCAAGAGTTCATTTGTGACATTTCTTGCCTTCTTAGCATGTGTTAGACCATCAGTTGGTCTTTTGTAGAGGAGAGGGTGAGTACAGAGTCAACAGCCCTGTTAATGCTACGACAACTACTGTACAAATCCATATTATGACAGGAAACACTGTGTTAAGGAAAAGAAAACACGGCCCATCATCACTGTAAGAAATGAAGTTCGGTTAATTAGAAAAATCTCAATAACTTCAAATGTATCTTCAAGTGCAGTCTTCAGAACCATCAAACACTCATGGGGACCATTTAAAGAAAAAAAAGACTAAGAGCTACCTCTGCTGCAGAGGATTAGTTTATTAGAATCACCAACCCTAAAATGCCAATTAACACAAGTGCTTCAAGTGGCAGACATATTTCAACATTCACTGTTCAGAGGAGACTGTCTGAGTCAGGACTTTATCAAATTCCAGCAAAGAACCTTTACTACGGAATAACTACGAGCAGAAGAGACTTGGATGGGCCAAGAAACACAAGAAATAGACATTAGATCAGTGAAAACTGTCCTCTGCTCTGATGAGTCCAAGTCCTTCGGTTTTATCCGCCACGTCTTTGTTAGAGGGTGAACAGATGGTTCCTGAATGTGGGGGTTCCCACTGTGAAGCAAGGAGGAGGAGGTGTGATGGTGTGGTGGTGCTTTGTTGGTGATTTGGTCAAAACTGAGAGCACGCTTAACCAGCATGGTTTCCACTGCATTTTATTGTGACATGCCATCCAATCTGGTTTTCATTTGTTCACCAATATGATGATGATCCCAAACACACCTTTAGGTTCTATAAGAACTTTTAGTGATCGAGTGCTGCATCAGATGACCTGGTCTTCTCAATCACCTGATCTAAACCAGTCGAGATGGGTTGAGAGTAAAGGAAAAGCAGCCAACAAGGACTCAACACCTATGGGAACTTCTTAAGACGGTTGGAAATCAATTGCAGGTGGTCGTCCTCGTGATGCTGACTGAGAAAGTGCCAAGAGTTTGCCAAGATGTCGTTAAAACAAAAGTAGGCACTTTGAAGAATTGAAAATATAAAATATGTTCTGGGTTTTTTTTTTTTTCTCATTATTTTGTTTACTACATAGTTCTTTCATAGTGTGGATGTCCTCAGTATTAATGTACAGTGTTGGAAATAATTAAAAGTGTGCAAACATACTGAATTGTTTAATTTGAAATATTAATTAGAAAATAGTCCTTGTAGGCCGTTCTATCATTCGTTAGTAAAATCAGCACAGACGTTTTTCACGTGTACACCTGCATGTGCCTCTCATTTAACACCCCCCGCCCCCCCGCTGAGAGCTCCAGCAGGATATTAATAGATCTTTATGAAAAATTTATTAAAATTTATTTACATATGTTTCATAAACCAGAATTTCTGTATTTTAATAAAATAGTGTGTTAATGAATATTGATGGGATTTATTTATTTATTTATTTATTTTTATAAGTCAAAAACTCTGGGTCAAGCTGAAAATCCGTTCAGAATTTTCTAACAAATATATTTTATATCATTTTGTATTATTTATAATCTGTAATATTGATATTATGGTGTAAAATATGAAAAAAAAACACCATCCAAGACATCTGAGAAATGTCCTGCTACGAAACACAGATAATTGAACAGCATTTACTGAAGGGTCGGTAAATAATGTATAAAAAATTTCTAATAATTGAACAAAAAAAATCAATAAAAAAAAAATTCAACAAATATTACCAAAGGATATATTTCTATAATTTTTTTTTCCTATTACCAAATTTTTTACAAATGTAAAATCAAAAGCTACAATTATTTAAATTTTACATCATTTCGTTTTTGTCCTGATTATTAACACGCTTTACTAAAACAATAAAAAAAACAAACAAACAACAAATAAAAAATCTGTGAAAAGATATCACAGGTGTGTCCCATCACATTTATACCCAGGGTTATAATAAATAAATAAACAAACAATTAAATAAAATAAATATTCCAAAGTGCCCAAAAAAAAAAAATTGGGAAATTGTGATGATGAAATATTTAATTAAAATAAATAGACGTGAGCAAAGAACGAAATGGGGAGCAGGAACGTGTAAAACTTCATTCGGATCTGTCAAAAATATCATTCTAAACGATTCCACGCTCTGTTTCCTTCTCACGAAGTAAAATTAATATTAGTTGATTAAAGTTTGTGAATATTTCACTGCTCAGGGTGAACTGGAGGTATGTAGAAGCTCGAGTGAAGAATTTATTGTATCAGACAGCTGGTGAGCCTGACGGAGAACTTTACAGACGCCTTTTCTGGAGCAGTGACTCAGACTTTAATGTGTAAACCAGAGTACGGTCCGAGTAACGACTATCTAATATCTATCTTCAGTCTTTGGCCAAAAGTATCGGGTCACCAGTCTTTTCCAGTCTTATGTTCTCACAATCTTGAGCAAAGCATTACATTTTGCTTGAACTTGAACTAGGAGACTCAAACCTGTTCATCTCCATGAAGATCCGCTTTAAAAGGGTTGGAGTGGAAGATCCAGGAACCTCCTCACCTTCTCAGGACTTTACTAACACCCTTGTTGCTGAACGAATCTCCACCAAATCTAGTGGAACATCTTCCCAGAAGAGTGCGAGCAAATAAACCACACAGACATCGTATCCCTTTGCAGGGAATTTTTAAACCTGTCTATGCCGAGGGTGCCAATACTTTTTACTGCTGACCTATGGCTTGATTTGGGTGAGGAGTGACTGGGGGACGTAATCTGGAGCATGAGGGATGTTTACGTGTTTACATGAGCGTGTTTACTCCACTGCTGAAGTTTCTGTGGCACCGTGTAGAGCTCTGAAGGTTCCTGGGGTTTATTTTTAGTGCTCCATGTTCATCCACTCGCACTCTTTCAGATTCTATTTTCACTCGGCTTCTTTTTTTTTTTTTTGGCATGAAGGGGTTGCTGGCTAAAACGTGTATAGTAATCCGAGATCCTGTTCAACGAAGGTTCTGGAAAGACCTGAATGAGCTTCAGGAGATGTTTGTGGGTTAATGGGTTTTTTTGTTTTCTTCTGCAGGAGCTGACTGATCTACAGAGGGATCCTCCTGCCCAGTGTTCAGCAGGACCAGTGGGAGAAGACTGTGAGCAGTTTATTCTCAAATCAATGGTTTTATTAAAAAAAAGAGAGTGAAAGCATGGAGTCTGATTAAATACTATGGTTTTGAGGAATGTAATCGTGGTGTTTTCTGTTGTGTTTTCAGTGTTTCACTGGCAGGCTACGATAATGGGGCCGGTGAGTTCCTCAAGTTCTTTCAGCGGCCACACCTCCATTAGCACCTCCTATAAAACGTCTAAAATTTACAAATCCTCATTTTTGTGTTCTAGGACTTAAATCATTTTAAACACGTCTAATTTTTTCTTTTTTTCTTTCAATGTAATCATCTTTCTGTTTTTGGTCTGAATCTCTGTTTTTGATGTGATGTAGGTCTTAAATTTCATTCTTAATGGTTTAAATTGGACTTCGTGGAACCTGCAGAAACCCTGTTTAGTACTTTAGTACCACTGTACTTAATGACTTAATGTCATCAGTCAGCTACACTGACTCAGGACCACAGTCTGCATCCGATCACCATCACTGCACCTCAACATCGTTTAGATGTAATCAGTGGACATTGGCTTGCCACTCAGATAAGGATGAGGTTCTCTCTTGAGTCTGGTTCCTCTCCAGCTTTCTTCCTTTTGCCGTCTTTTTCGTCGCCACCGGCGCGCTCGTTAGCGAGCATACACATCTCCTCCACTGTCTGATCCACAGGGACCACACCTCCTTCACTGTCTGACCCACAGGGGCCACATCTCCTTCACTCTCTGACCCACAGGGGCCACACCTCCTTCACTGTCTGAAACACAGGGGCCACACCTCCTTCACTGTCTGACCCACAGGGGCCACACCTCCTTCACTGTCTGACCCACAGGGGCCACACCTCCTTCACTGTCTGACCCACAGGGGCCACACCTCCTTCAATGTCTGACCCACAGGGGCCACACCTCCTTCACTGTCTGACCCACAGGGGCCACACCTCCTCCACTGTCTGACCCACAGGGGCCACATCTTCTTTATTGGAACACTGTTGTTGATGCAGTAACTGTAATATCACAGTATTACTTCATTGTTTTTTTGTTTTGCTTCAGAACGACAGTCCTTACCAAGGCGGCGTCTTCTTCCTCACCATCCACTTCCCTACAGATTACCCCTTTAAACCGCCCAAGGTAAGCCGTATCTAAGGTATCTAACGTCTCCACGATTGTTGTTCGAAACGCTCGTTACCTGAAAATTAAACGAGATCCTGTCGTCCACTCACGACTTTCTACAGGTGGCGTTTACGACAAAAATCTACCATCCCAACATCAACAGTAATGGCAGCATCTGCCTCGATATCCTGCGCTCGCAGTGGTCTCCTGCACTCACCGTCTCGAAAGGTCAGCGCTCGCTGCTCAGCTTTTTCAAAATAATTATTGACACCCTGATGATCGTTGCAGTCAAAATATTATTCTTGACTATGAGACTCCTTGGAGTTTGAGGCTACAGGAGTGTTTTAAATGATGTTGATTTTGATCCTTCCTGTCTTGCAGTTCTGCTCTCCATCTGTTCCCTGTTATGTGACCCGAACCCTGATGACCCTCTGGTGCCCGAGATCGCACACACGTACAAAGCCGACAGAGAAAAGTGAGCGAGTCACAACACGTCCACCTCACCACAGTGCTGAATGATTTTAAATACACGGACAAATATGCGTTTATGCAAATGTATGTTTATTTTGAAGACAAAATATTCTCAAATAAACACCTGTATTCATGTATTCTAATATTTGTTTTCTTTCCTCCAGATACAACAGACTAGCGAGAGAATGGACGCAAAAGTACGCCATGTGAGAAGATCTCGTACGTTCTGCACAAACACGTCGCAGCGAGCGAACGCACAGAGGAACCCGTTTTAACGTTATCTTTTTTTTTTTTTTAACCAACACGAGGAGAACGAGCGAGAGAGTGAAAGAGGTAAATATGGATCAACACCGACGCCATGCTTTGTCTGGGAGGAAGCAGAGAGAGCGGAGAGACCCGAGAACATCACCGCATGCCGGCTGTACGCCCATAACTCGGAGCCGCGCCCGGAAACACGCACAGCCCGGAAAAACTATCGGGACAAACACAAACCAGGGAAAAACAAGACTTTTTATTTTTCCCTGACTATTACTTCGATGGCACGTTGTTTCTGAGTGTTTCGCGGGGTCTCTGAACAACCAGGTGAAATGCGGCGCTCACGTACACACCGTTTTCTCTCCGGGCATTTCCTGTACATATCACGTGCGCGAACGTGTGTGGGTTTTTCTCTCTCTTTTATTAATTTATTTTTTGGTTCAGCAGTTTACACTCAGGGGCACGGTACGTTTCATAACTCATTACAGTATTAACAACACTACTGTTCCTCTTCAAGTCGAACCTCCAGATCTTTAATATTTAAATTATTAAAACAGATTGTCTGTGTTACAGAAGCCGGGATGGGACTCGGGAGCGTCTGTATGTGTGTCCCGTTTAATCCGTATCACTGCAAAGGTACCCTGTTTCATCATAATGGGGATTAATGCGTGTGTTCAGATGCGTAAAACTATAAAAAAAAAAAAACATTTCTGCTCACGATCCAATTAATTCATCTTATGATGGAAAAACTGTGTGTGTAATACTGAGATCTATTTGTAAATGCATGATATTAAACATTTTTTTTTAAATACATGCACACACACACACACACACACACACCACCTGGTCATATTTCGCTGGACCGCCTTTTGCTGTCGTTTTCTTAAGCTTATGCAATTCCACATTCATTTCTGCCAAGATGTGCATCCGTTTCTCACAAGGATTTTGTAAAAGTCGGACTTCCGCATCAAGTCTTTTCCAGCAAAGAAGATTCTCAACAGGATTACGATCCGGACTCTGCGGTGGAAAACTGCCCATTTTCATTTCATGCACATTTTTACGTTTATTTTCTAGTTTTAGTGACGATGATGATGGTGATAACGGAAGAAACAAAATGCGCCCGAAAAAAAAAAAAAAAAAAAAAAAAAGAATCCGATAAAAATGCATTGCATGTATGACAGAATTTAAAATGAAAAAAACAACAACAGTATAAAATGACACCATTTAACATAATTACAATAATATATATTAAATGTGTAACGGTACACAAAAAAATAACAGTTTGGTTTAATTTTGGGGGAAGAAATGCAAAGCAAACTTGTCCTTTTTTATTAACGCATTTCTTTATTATTATTAACTTTTGTGAATGTCAACAGTATAACAAAACAATTAGAAATAAAAAGCCTGCTTACTTTAAATAATAATAAAAAAAAGGTTCATACTAAAATAGAATAAATCAAATGAATGCCATACACAATTTTTATAATATTGTTTAAATTAGCACAAATTTAATTGATTAAATAAAATTAAATAAATGGAAATTAAATAGTTAACATTTGGGAAATACAGATGTGTACATGTGTATGTAATATTTCCTTTTTAAAAGATTTGTTCTACTAAACGGTTCTACTTATTACAGCAAACTTCTGCATTTAATTTATTCTTCCAATTTATTTATTTATTCATAAATGTCATTCACTCTCTCTCTCGGTATGTGGAATTGTCCGTTTTTTCTCCTTTTAAGAGAAATTCTTGAAGCCGGACATAAAACGCAAAAGAATCCATAGCGCCAGACTGTAGTAAAAAACGTCAGAGTGGCAGCGATTTCGCACGTACGTTAGTACACGTGGTGTTTCCCGAGACGGATCGAGTAGCTACGGTGACCCTGTGTTTAGTGGGAGGCGGAGCCTAAACAAACTCTCGGTCCACACGTAAAACAAGGATTGCATTCGGTACACGTGAGCACCGTAATCTAATCTAATACTAACGTACAAGCAGCTCGGTTTGTCCTCAAATAGAAAATTCTGGAAAATCGGATGATGAAATCAGATATCGGCTGTATTGAGGTGTGTGTGTGCTGATTAAAAGTCATGTGGTACATCGTGATATTTGACTTTTGAAAGGTGATAGAAAAATAACCTTGATCATTGATTTGATTCAAAAACAAAACAAAAGTGGGAGGGGCTTCCACTCTCTAAACTGTCAATCACAGTGACACTGGCTAATTGTGTGCATGAGAGGTGTCACGTATGCAGAAGAGGGCAGAAAGCACTGATAACTACTGCAGTAAAAGAGATTCTACCAGCTGAATCCGTCCTTAATTTGCAGGATCTCCACCATTTTCCGTTATTAAACCGGACGCGTTTTGTGACACGTCTTATACACCAGAAATACGTTTGTTTATTTGCTTTAATACATTTGTTTTTGGTTGCAGGGTCGGAAAACACCCATGTCCTCATCCTCTCTCATTTACCACCAACTGCTCATATTATTGCCCCAAAAACACTCACGCATGGTGTCCCAGACGACACTTGGGCTTCTCGGGGCGGGGGAGGGGCGAGTCGATTCGAGGCCATGGATCGTACTTTTGTCCGTCATTTTCAACACGTCCGTCCATCAGGAAAAAGTCTCGGAGCAACGCGAGAGCTAAAGCAGGACTGAGTTTATATAAGATATAAATATATACACTACATGGGGAAAAGTTTGTGGACACCTGAGCATAAGATCCCATATTTCATCCCTATTTGCTGTTCTAATAAACTTCTGAGATGATGTTCCAGTAGACTTTTATGGAGATGTTTGTTGTTGAACTACGAGTGCTAGTAAAGTCAGGTACTGATGTAAGTGAGGTGACTTTGTTCTTCTGGACCCCTGAATTCCTAGTAGTAGATTAATTAGATGTTTGAGGTTTCTGTGGGTTGGTGGATTTGTTTGTTTTTGAATTTACTTAATCAAATCCAGGACCGTGAGCTCTGTCTCGATCTTCGCACTACTCGATTTGACGGAGGTTTAATAACTCGCAGACGAGATCACTCCAGACTATTGAGGCTGGGGTCTAAAAGCTTCAGAAGAAAGCGTCGCTGCTGGTCGTCACCTTCTAGCCTGTGTGAAGGATCTGATAAAACCCTGGTCTTCTTTTTGCTCTATTTCGTGTAATTAAAGCCGTATAACGGAGGATCGTTCCTCAAGAGAACTTTTAATGAGCCCTTACTCACTCCCTGACGGCTCCTCCACTTCCCGATATCCCAGCCTGACCTCACCCAGGATGAGATCTTCACTAAGGAGAACAGCATGGGAATGATGTGATGGTCAGGAGTTCACAAACTTTTGGGTTTGAAGCTTTGTTTTCTAACAGCGTGCCTTCAGAGTTTAGAGGTTTTTTTTTTTTTTTTTGGAATTGTTTCTTGAATGTATTGTTTTTTTTTCCTTTCTCGGTCTCGAGATTCACTGTGTCATTGTTCACTCTAGATTTATTGTTGGAGTTGTATTTATTTATTTATGTTTATATATAAAAATAATCCTAACCCTAGATCTACACTACTAAACCATCAGAACTGACGTTTTTCTTTCATCTGGGTTTCGGAACTCAAACCAGCCCTGGAACGGATCACAGTTTTTACTCTTCATACAACCTTATCAGGGATCTCCTTCTCCATTCTCCACACTCTCGCCTCTCCTCCTCCTCCTCTTCCTCCTCCTTCTCCTCATCATCATCGTTCACATCCAGCCTTAACCATCACAACCTGAACTGTACTGTAATATTTTATTTTTTTGCCCTTTGGGATAGAGAGTGGTATACACACACACACACACACACACACACACACACACTGAGCCATGCTAACCTCTCCTAAAAGTGTTTTTACGCTGAACACAACGTTCTCCTCGAGCTCCCTGAACTGCTGAAAAGAACCTCAGAGGTGTTGGCATTAGTGAATAAAAGCTCCTATAGGTTTTATACCTTTGGCCTGGATTTGGTTCTTTGTGTGTGTGTGTGTGTGTGTGTGTGTGTGTGTGTGTGTGTGTGTGTGTGTGTGTGTGTGTGTGTTTTTCCGAGTCATTTCAGAAGTTGGATTACAACAAAAATGAGAAATATTCTGATGGAAAACCAGCACATTTTCCTCGATACTCAAACTCTATAAAGGAAAACACATCAAACATTTCAAACACCACCAAACTAATCAGACTAGAATAACTAGAAGAATTGTTTAAGATGCTTTCAGGAGCATCTGCTATGGCATAGACAATTCTTCTGCAGGGATTTTTTTTTTGTGTGTGTGTGCAAAACATAACCACTGTAATATGTTTATCTGTATTTGGTTGAATAAAAAAAGTAAAGAGGAAGAAGAAAAACTTTGACCTCTCCATAAAATAATTTGAGCAAATCTTACATTGTGCATTGGACTCGTGTGAATGTAAACAGTCAATAATTTCATTCTAGTCAAATATTCTACTCTTATTCTCATATTTTGCTCTAAAACAAGCAAACAAACCAAAAATATTATAGTAAGAGCATTATATTCGGATGACGTCCACTAGGCGGCGCAAATTCCCCCCTTTGTTTATTTCCAGCGATCAAGCGGCGTAAAGAATGGACCAATCAGAACGCGGCTTTTCTCAGAGAAATGCGAGACTTAAAGGAGAAAAACTTTTATTTTTAATTTTATTTTACTCCATGTAGCTTTTTAATACTAACAAAATAAATGTGTATGTATATATGTGTATGTGTGTGTGTATATATATATATATATATATATATATATATAAATTATTAAAATGATTTGTTTTTTCAAAAATGGTTCTATGTAATTAATTTATTATTATTATTATTATTATTATTATTATTATTATTATTATTATTAGTGAATGCTGTAAAAATATTTAAAAAAAATCATAAAATCAGTACATAACACATGCAACTTGCTTGCAATTAAGGATTTGGAGTGAATTACATTTATTATTACTTAAAGGGTTTAAAAAAATTAAAGGATTTTTTTGAAAGAAAAAAGATGGATGTAATTGCAAATTATTGTACAATTAATTTTCTTTCCTTTTCTTATTATGTATTTATATAATATTTTGTACTTCTCGATTGTCTCCATTTTTAAAACTATATATATTTTTTATATATATTTTTATAATGTATATATAATTACTATGTGTAGTATTTATTGGTATTATAAATGTTTTTTTTTATTACGAAGAAAATGAATAAATAGTGCGTGCAACCTGACGTCGACGTGCGTGATGACGTATACTCCAGCGCTTCCGGTAGGCGTGGCTCAAACTCCTTCGCCCGAGTGTCGCTGTTCTGCTGTTCAAACCTCAGGTTCAGTCCAAGACTCGGTTTATTTATATCAAATTTCTTTTCTTTTTCTTTATAATGTCCGTGAATTTAAGTAAGAACGGTCCAGCGCTTACAGCCGCCTATAAGGAGGTGGTGGATGAGAAATCCGAGACTAACTGGTGAGTAATGGAGCGTTAAGACGCGTCATAGGTGCGTTATAAAGCTCAGGGACACCATGGGTGGTTAGGGCAGGAGAGTTCTGCTCGTCCATCAGATTCTCTTTTTGTTTCTAGAACAATAATTTCTCATGTTAGATAACATTTCTATCGAGCGAGAAGAGCTGATCTGGGAGATGTCTACAGAAGCTCCTGGAGGATGGAGGTGACTCACTTTCTGACCCCAACATGACAGCTGATTGCATTTCCATGTGATCATCACAGCATTCTGTTCACAGGGATTATTACAGGGTTTAACAGAGATTAGTGCTGATTTCATTAAATCATTGCACCATCACATGTTCTGTCACCTCCAACCCAAACCAGACTAGATAGATGTCAGGTTTTTCTATGTTCAGATTCATTTCAGCTCTGCCCAGTGACCGGTGAGAAGAGCGACCCAATCAGGACGCTTTTATTTTAACATCGTAACACATCCTGGTCTTCTCACGAACGTTCGTGAATCCTTCTGCTGTTCGGAAGGTCCGTGATCTGTTTGTATTTTGTTGTAGTCGTGTTTATCACAACCCACTGTAGAAGAGGCGTCCGAGCATCAAAGTCAACCCGGACCCAACATGTTTGAGATGAGCTGCATGGCTCCTAAAATTTTTCATACCTACAAATATCTCTGTACCGAGGAGGTCTTGGGGATCTCCGTACCGAGGAGGTCTCCGAAATTCTCCATACCGAGGAGGTCCCCGTAATTCTCCGTACCAAGGCGGTCCCTATAATTCTCTGTACTGACGAGGTCCCCGGAATTCTCCGTACCAAGGAGGTCCCTGTAATTCTTCGTGCCGTCGAGGTCTCCGGAATTCTTCGTTCCAAAGAGGACCTGGGAAACTTGATCCCAAAAAGGTCCTGGGAATTCTCCGTACCGACGAGGTCCCCAGTATTCTCCGTACAGAAGAGGTTCTGGGGAATTTATCTATAATCCCATTTTGTTTGCATTTGAGTCCTCCGGTACTGCAGGTGGCGTTGTTTAAATGTATCTAGAAGACGTGATAAAACGATGACGAGGGGGAAAAAACTTTATTGGTGACGTCATAGCGTAAATGTAACATCGTAATTTCACCTATATATATATATATATATATATATATATATATATATATATATATATATATATAGTGTGTTTATAAACAGTTTTTACTCAGTGATGGAACTAAAAGGACCCAGACGAGGACAGGTTCCTTTTTGAGTCTGGATTCTCTTACAGTTTCTTCCTCATACAATCTCAGGGAGTTTTTTTTCCTACCACCGTCCCCACTGTCTTTATATTCGTAATCGATTCATTTCTTCGTAAAGCTGCTTTGGGATAAAGTCCACTGTAAAAAGCTCCTGAAATAAAATGTAAATGATGTAATTATATTATTGAGTATATTAAATTATGATTTTATTCTAATTGGACAGGAAGGAGGCGCGCTATCGTAATGTACAGGCGAGAGAATTCGCTCGTACGATGTGATGAATGAAAACCGTTTCCTTTCTAACTGAAACGTCCGAATAAACGCTGCTACTTTTTTGTTTCTATGGCAACAGCAATGCCTGGTCATTAAAGCTGTACAGAGAGCACACGAGGTGAGATCCCTGCGTGTGGCCTCGGTCGAATCGTCTCAGTGATGAGCCGATGTGAAACGGGTGCCATTTTGGGTTTGACTGCAACTTCCTTTTTAGTGTGTGTGTGTGTGTGTGTGTGTGTGTGTGTGTGTGTGTGTGTCCCTTTAGTGTGACTCTTGATTAGGTAATGAGGAAGTAGCTTTTGTTTCCTCTTACAATGAAGACCGCAGGTTCCTGTGAGAACTAGAAAAGAAAAGTAATTAGAAACTGACCGTTTAATTACCCGCGCGTTTCCTCTCGGGACCCAGACGCCGTAGCAGAGAAACGAAAGCGCCGCTGTGACCTCCTTTAGTGGGAAAAATGTCAATAAAAGAATAAGCCGTGTGGCATGTTTGATAAACGTGTACCGCAGAAGAGGGACAATAAGAGAGAGAGAGCGAGATAGAGAGAGTGAGAGAGAGAGAGGAAATAACAAAATAAAAGAAATTAAGAGTAAAGAGAGAAAAACAGTGAAAGAAAAGAAAAGAGGCACGAGACTGAAAAAATCAACAGAGTATTTAGAGACAATCAGAGAGAAAGGGGCAATAGAAGAGTGAGAGAGAGAGTAGGACAGACATACGGGCAGAAGGACAGACAGGGACAATAAGAGACATACGGGCAGAAGGACAGACAGGGACAATAAGAGAGACATACGGGGCAGAAGGACAGACAGGGACAATAAGAGAGACATATGGGGCAGAAGGACAGACAGGGACAATAAGAGAGACATACGGGGCAGAAGGACAGACATACAGGGCAGAAGGACAGACATACGGGGCAGGAGGACAGGCCGAGGCAGGAGGACAGACCGAGGCAGGAGGACAGACCGAGGCAGGAGGACAGACAGAGGCAGGAGGACAGACAGAGGCAGGAGGACAGACAGAGGCAGTGCAAGACCGAGACTACGTCTACACAAATCCGGATAAATTTTAAAACAGCGTTTTCGACTAAAACACTTCGCGTCCCGACTTTCGTTTCTCAGGCGTTTCCCAAAAGTTGCTTATCTACACTGAAACGTCTGAAAACGCTCACGTCACTGTACTGCGCATGAGCAATAGGCGAGACGATTCAACCCACGTCTTTTCTTTCTGCGTTTTTTTTACGTGCCGGCTCGTTGAAAAGTCTCTGCGATCCGTCACTGTTTTCGAAAGCCTTCGTTTTCACACACAGTCCACGCGGCAACGCAAAACCCGCGGTCGCAAATGTATAAAGTTTAAAAGCGTTTTCCAAAAGCTACGTTTCCGCCGACTGAAAAGGCGGAGTCAGTGAGGAAGGAAGACCAAAACTGTGAGAGAAATATGTGTGTGTGTGTGTGAGGGGTAGTAAAAGAGAGAGAGGCAATAAAATATTTGAAGTATCTTACAAACCTGAACCTGTGACAGCGACAGTGCTGCTGGATTCTGATTGGTTGATTAGTTCTCCGAAACGGCAGCTCTGACAGCAGTTTAGCTACAAATGTCAGGTTTATATTAACATCAGCACACTCGTTTCCATAGCAATAGCACAGGCTCCACGTAAAAACATTAAAAAGGCGTGTAATCCATGATGATGGCTTGAACGTCTGTCGTCGCTTTACCGAGTTAAACTTTTGTGCCATTGCGATATCGAAAAAACTTTCTGAAGTCCATAAAAAAATAAAAAGTCGAGAAACTTGTGGTTCTACAGCTTTAAATGTAATAACAAGCAGAAATAAAGTGTCACGTGACCGATGATAATTCAGAAACCCCAAAACTTAATTACGCTACATTCTACATTACGTTACTATGGAAACGATAAAGTATGCTAATCAGGCGTAGCTTCTGTCTCATCTTCTGTTATACATCAACACTTTCTGACGAATCGGATTTAAGAATTCAGAAGCGATACGTGCTCATGAATTGGTTTGGTTTCTTTTTCGTGCTGCTGATTCAGCACCGAAACAAGAACGCCAACTTCCTCGCTTCAGCAAGAAAAAGGAACAGTTTAATGTGGTTGGGGATCTTTTTTTTTTCTTACACATTCACTTTGTGCCCAGAAAAAGACCACAAAAGATTTCTCCAGAACCTCCAGAAAGATTTCTCACAGAGGTCTCCCCAGAACCTCCGGAAAGATCTCCCCAGAACCTCCAGAATGATCTTCCCAGAACCTCCAGAAAGATTTCTCACAGAGGTCTCCCCAGAACCTCCAGAATGATCTCCCCAGAACCTCCAGAAAGATCTCCCAAGAACCTCCAGAAAGATTTCTCTCCATGATGGCCATTATTCGCCCTCTCGTTTTACGTCGCCTGAACCAGTGTCACATTTCAGCGCTCATATTGTTCCCTGTCAAACAGCCCAGTCAGGATTCTACAGTGTGTGTGTGTGTGTGTGTGTGTGTGTGTGTGTGTGTGTGCGTGTGCGTTTTTTGTTGTTTTTTTAGCTAGCACAGAAAACTATTGTGACATGAAGAAAAAAAAGTGAAACTGTGGCCCCAGACGTCTGCCACGTTCATTCCTCCACCCCGGCTCCTACTAACTATCTTCTGATGCAAGAAACCACCAGAGTTTTCCTGGTGCACGACAGGAACTTTATAGACTCTGCAGATTCAGCAAAAAGAGTCGAGTCCGACTTTAATGACACGGTGCTGAAGACTATCATTAAGACTACGTAGCCTCTCTGGGGCCATGAACGTCTCAAAGATTGGGACACTGAGCAAAACAAACCTTGACGGTCTCCAGGTTTTAGGGAGGAAGTTGATACGACTTCCTGCGTACACAAATGGCTTTGTTTGTCTGAACACGTGAGCGCGGGAGCTCGCTGTAGGAGCTGAGCTGAGTTTGGGGCTTTGGTTTTACGGTTCTGTATTAAATCTGTGCTTAGACTTACACAAAACAGATCTCAGAACAAAACAGATATATATACACTTCCATATCACACACCTGTTCTTCCTCTGTTTCAAAACCCACAGCAGCTTCCTTATTAGAGAGCCATCTGTTTTTTCCCCCCAGTGAAGGGAAATGTGTAAAACCCTGACCTCATTGTGGATCATGACTGTTGAGTTTGATCATATCGTCATTGTGCAGAGATTTAACTGCATTCTGGTCTTCTAGGGCTTTGTTCACGTATGAAGGAAACACCAATGATATCCGTCTGGCTGATAAAGGGGGTGAGTATTCCAGGTGCTAATCATC
Organism: Silurus meridionalis; assembly: GCF_014805685.1. Classification (NCBI taxonomy): domain Eukaryota; kingdom Metazoa; phylum Chordata; class Actinopteri; order Siluriformes; family Siluridae; genus Silurus; species Silurus meridionalis. The sequence goes on along the minus strand of NC_060900.1, from coordinate 1,916,750 downwards.
ATATACAGTAACATTCTACACACACGTTAATATATAAACGGTAAAATAACGTGAGTTAGTGAAGGTAAACATCATTATATTGTCAGTGTTTGTGCAGCACCAGGGTTAAATCGCTTAAAAGTAATCAAGATTTTTTAGATTTAGTCTTCTGAAGCTTTGTTGTTTGTCAAAATAAAATTAGGAACTCAATCAAAAATTCAATTAAGTCTCAGCAACTCGACCCATTCGAATAATTTAACTAAAAATCAAAAATTCAACTTAAATATCACCAACTCAAAATAAAAATTAAATTAGGTCAGCAACTCCACTCAAAATCGAAAAATAAACTCAAAAGCTGTTGCTCGTCTCAAAATCAGCAACTCAAATAAGATGTTTTACTTAAATTCAGCAACTCAAAATCCTAAAGCAACAACTTGACAAATCAACAACTTGACACGATCAAAAATTTTACTCAAAATCAGCAACTCAAAATGAGAAACTCAAAATAAAAAAAACCTTAACATTAGAATCAAAACACCATTCAACATCAAAGATTTACCTCAAAAATCAGAAATTCAACCCAAAATAAAAAATCTGACACAAAATCACATTAGAAAAAAAAAATTCTACATCATAAACACTTAATTTTAAAATCAACTCAACATCTGGATTTTGTGGTATTTTTGTGAAGTGTTTATCGGTATTTGTGTGTGTGTGTTCAGAGGGAGGTCTGGAGGAGCTGGTGGAGGAGTTGAACAGTGGGAAGGTGATGTACGCCTTCTGCCGGGTGAAAGACCCAAACTCCGGCCTCCCGAAATACGTCCTGATTAACTGGGTGAGTTTTTATTAGTTTTCAACAGAAATGTTTGTTCGCTTTCTTCACACGTTTGACTGTGTGTGTTTGTTTCAGACCGGCGAGGGGGTGAAAGACTCCAGGAAAGGACTGTGTGCCAACCACGTGAGCTCCATGGCTAATTTTCTGAAGGTGAATTTTCTCCTGGCTTCGGTACAGACGTGTGTGTGTGTGTGTGTGTGTGTGTGTGTGTGTGTGTGTGTGTGTGTGTGTGTGTGTGTGTGTGTGTGTGTGGGTGGATCCATGTGATACTACGCTAGTGGTCTGATTTGAGTTGAATCTCCTAAGCATCTCTCTTGTCGGATTGTTCAGTCTTCTGGAAAAAGGACATTACAGTTGACCTTTTTGCAGCTCTGGAACAGAAGCCAGGAGCGATCCGAGTGCTACATAACAACCCTGAATACGTTCAGATCGTCTCTGAGTAATGAGCAGGGCGAACATCTGAGAAAAGCCTTAAGCGCTTGTGGTGAAGCTGAATCTGTCCAGCTGGAACATTGTGTAGCAAAGCACCAGGGGAAAAACCTCGGCAGGATCTTCAGCACACACTGAAGATATATCAGAACCAGGAACATCAGGAACTTCTCTGTCTAAAACATCACATTCTGAAACACCAGTAAAGCAGCGTGATATGCACAGTTCAGGCCAGTGAAGCATGGAAACATCTGTGAATGAACATCAGTAAACAACTACATCATGTTTGCAATTGGGAACTCGATAAAAAATTGGCAGAGCGACTCAAAACAGGCAACTCAATTTAAAAACAAGCAACTTGAACAAAATACGGGCAGCCAATTTGACTTAATTTGACTTAAAACTGGCAAACCAATCTAAAAATAGACAGCTCGACTCAAATACAGTCAACTCGAGTAAAAAACTGACAACTCGACTTAAAACTGGCAACCCAATTTACAAATGGACAGCTCGACTCAAATACAGTCAACTCGAGTAAAAAACTGACAACTCGAACTTGAAACTGGCAACCAAATTTAAAAACGGATAGCTCAACTCAAATACAGCCAACTCGATTAAAAAAACGTGCAACTCGACATAAAACTGGCAACCCAATTTAGAAACGGACAGCTCAACTCAAATACAGTCAACTTGATACAAAACAAGCAACTCGACTCTAAATTCTATCAGTGCTCACCATGATTCCCCTGAAGGACGAGAGCCACACCAGGTGTAGTGGACGACACGTGCAGAAGACGAAGGGGAACTAATCGTGTTTCACCTCCAGATCCCGAGGTACATATCGGCGGTGTAGCGGTTTTAACAGCAGGGATTTTCTCAACCGCCCGTAGATCTGATTTGATCCAGTCCTGTTAAGAACCAGGTCCTGATCACAAGCGCACATTCAAATCAGGTAGCAGCTCAAATCTGTTATTTTCACGTAGATCTGAGTTATCTTTAGATTTCCTGGATTCAGGATTGCTAAATAAATCAGAAGCAGGATGTCACATGGATTAAAAACTTCACACAATCATCACTGAAACATCTGCAGGGGGTTTGTGTGAAGACCATGGATTTTATAGTGTGTGTGTGTGTGTGTGTGTGTGTGTGTGTTTTTAGGGAGCACATGTGACTATAAACGCTCGTGCAGAGGAGGATGTGGAACCCGAAGCCATCATGCAGAAAGTGGCCAAAGCTTCAGGAGCCAATTACAGCTTCCACAAGGAGTCCAACCGCTTCAGAGACACTGGACCTCAGGGGCCTGTGGTGAGTCTCTCTCTCTCTCTCTCTCTCTCTCTCTCTCTCTCTCTCTCTCTCTCTCTCTTCTGTTTCTCTCCCCTCTGTTTCACTTTTTTTTTTGCTTTCAGTCTCACACTTTCTTATTTTCCTTTTTTTTTTTCGCTGTTTTCTTTTCCCTTACACTTTCTTCACCCCAGCCTGTCTTACTCTCCATCCCTCTGTCTCACTTTCACTTTTTTCCCCTTATTCATTCATTTCTTTTTTCATTCATCTTAATTTTCCTCCTTTCACTGGAGTTACATGCTACATGTCCGGTCCTGCATTTTGACCTCTAGTAACCCTTTCTGTGATCATGGCTATTTTTGTAATTGATATCTGGGTGGAGAAAAAAAAGCTCAAGATCGTTGTGATTATTAAAGTATTGTGAACGAACATTAACATATTCTAAGTGGAACTGCACATCTTAGGACTTTATATAAAACAAAAAAATTTTAATAAAAACTTATATATATTAGTGATGTTCATCTTTATAACTGAGACAGATGCGATTTAGCTCTCGATGCATAGCCTACGATACGATACATTAAAGATACATATGAAGCAGCTACCGATACAATACAATTCACCCGATTACGATACAATTTACCCAATACAATACGAATCATCATTTGCAATATGATTCAATAAAAAAAATTATACTATGCAATTCAATATGGTGCAGATAGTTCACTTTTATTTCTTTGGTTCAGACAGACAGCAAATCAATTCAGTTCTTTTCCTGTTGTGTCTAGAGGAAGTTACAGCTCTACCTCTGCCATGTTAATCTAAGAGAACGCGCTCGAGAAACAAGTTCTAGCGACAAGAAATCGATCTACATATTATTGGTTACTTTCTAAAGAATAAAATTATAGTGCATCTACTAATTATATATAAATAAATCGTCTTTTTACTCACGTATGTTAAAAACGATGCATCGCCATATAAACGGCAACTTGTATCCAACGCCCACGTTATGCAAATCAGTGAATCTTACCATCTGTGTTATGTACAGATGTTAACTTTGCCTCACCACAGCTGGATTTCAGTTCATCCGGCTTTCAGTTAATGTTAAATCCTATGAAGGAGGAAGGCTGAAAAAATGCAGTTGGGTGGAAAAATGAAATGTCTGAAATATCTTCCACTGAGACATTTATTAATCTGGGGAGGAGGACAAGAAGATAAAGAGATTAGAATAAGAGACAGGAATGCCTGTGTGAAGTAGGAAGACTAAATACAGACAAAAAAGCTGAAGGGAAATGTTTTCGCTTCACACAGGAAACAAACTGTTACCTCACAAAATGTTCTTAAACCACATTTGAGCAAAACCACTCGAAGAACCAGTCTGTGAAAAGGGTAAACTCTGCAACACAAGTCTGAAAGGGGTGTGGAGCTCATTTCTGGGCCAGAAAAAAATCTGACTATTACTATTAATTATATTCTATAATAATTTTGTGTTTCATGGTAAAAATGCAAATCACAGTTTTGTTTTACATCAAAGTGTCTTTGATGTGACTGATGATTAAAGGCATGAAAACACGTTCAACTGTTGCGTACTGCACCTTTAAGGAGTAACCAGTATAATAACACTTTTGCTAGATTCATCCGTGTGTGTGTGTGTGTGTGTGTGTGTGTGTGTGTGTGTGTGTGTGTGTGTGTGTGTGTGTGTGTGTGTGCGCGCGCGCGAGCGCGCCCAAAGCTAATAAGCTTGCAGTATTGGTGGAAAAAGCAAAAAAAAAAAAACACAATTTTGTGTCTTACTGCAGATTTCAAACTAATATTAAGGCATATCCAAAAGTATTGGCACCCCTACACAGACATGACCCACACAGCGACTCGCGCCCGAGGTGGTGTGTAGTCTATTCATTTTTACACAGGTAAAAGTAATGCAAAACTACCGGTTTCAGAATTATTGGCACCCCATCTAATTCGAAATCAATGAGTGATTGCATGTCCTCGACATGTTTCTAAAGAACAGCAATGCATTGTTGCATTATAACGTTTATTCTCTGCTCATTCTTTTGGTCTCTCTGTGTTTTTCTACAAACAAAATCCCATAATGACAACGTGAACGAAGTCTGTTCAAAATCTTTGCAAATTTATTACAAAAAAATAACAAAACAAAAAAATCACGTGTACATACGTTTTCACAGCCTTTGCCGTGACACTCAAAATTGATCTCAGGTGCATCCTGTTTCCACTGATCATCAATGAGATGTTTCTACAACTTGATTGGAGTCCATCTGTGGTAAATCCAGTTGATTGGAGATGATTTGGAAAGGGACACACCTGATCTATATGAGGTCCCACAGTTAACAGTTGTCCATTTTCAGTGTCAGAGCACAAACAAAGCCATGAAGTCCAAGAAATTGCCTGTAGATCTCAGAGACAGGATTGTTTTGAGGCACAGATCTGAGGAAGGAGACAGAGAAATGTCTGCAGCATTGAAGGTCCCAATGATCACAGTGGCCTCCATCATTCGTAAATAGAAGAAGTTCGGAACCACCAGGACTCTTCCTTGAGTAGGTCAAACTGAGCAATCAGGGGGAGAAGAGCCTTAGTCAGGGAGGTGACTAAGAACCTAATGGTCACTTTGAAAGAGTTTCAGCGTTTCTCTGTGTAGAGAGGAGAACGTTCCAGAAGAACAACTATCTCTGTAGGACTCCACCAATCAGGCTTTTATGGCAGAATGGCCAGACGGAAGCCACTTCTCAGTAAAAGGCACATGACCGCCCACCTGGAGTTTGCCAAAAGGCACCTGAAGGACTCTTAGGCTTGAATGTCAAGCATCATGTCTGCAGGAAACCAGTCACCACTCATTACATGGCCAATACCATCCCTACAGTGAAGCATGGTGGTGGCAGCATCATGCTGTGGGGATGTTTTTCAGCAGCAGGTACTAGGAGAATAGTCAGGATCGAGGAAGAGATGAATGCAGCAATGAACAATGACGTCCTTGATGAAAACCTGCTCCAGACCACTCTGGACCTCAGACTGGGTGACGGCTCTCTCTATAAAAAAACAAAATATAAATTTGCAAAGATTTTAAACAAACTTCTTTCACATTTTAATTATGGGGTTTTGTTTGTAGAATTTTGAGGAAATCTATTAAAATAACTGGTTCGTTGTCTCTCACATCCATCATTTACACGTTTCTCCCATATTGCACTAAATAAGAAGTAAATACCGAGTGTAAGATTGTAAGAAAATTGTTGACTTTTGGGAAATAATAACACATTATCTATAAGAACAAATAACGGATGCATTCTTTTTTCGAGAACTTAACAGATCTAATTATTTTAAGAGGTGCCAATATTTATGGAGACGACCCCCCTTGCATGTGAGGTTTTTTTATCTCGTATTTGTGTTTTGTTCTCGCAGGGTTCTGTGTATCAGAAGACCAACGCGATGTCCGAAATCAAGAGAACCAACAAGGATAACTTCTGGGCGCAGGCAGAGGTATAAAAAAAAACAAGTGATTTCCGAAGATTATCAGATTATCATTTTATTTGATTTCGAATTCTCTCGTGCGCTTAGTGATGCTTTAAAATACATCTCTTTTTTCACCTCTTAACCTCAGAAAGATGAGGAGAAGCGACGACAGGAGGAGAAGAAGAAGGCGGATGAGGAGCGTCAGCAGCTGGAGAAGGAGAGGAAGGATCGGGAGGTCAAGGAGGCGGTGCTGAGGGAGAAGGCGGCCAAAGAGAGAGCCTCACAGATCGATGAGTCGAGGTGAGACGGGACTGTACAGAGTAACACACACACACACACACACACACACACACATACACACACACACACACTCACTATAGTGATATAGTGATACTCTAGCACCTAGCAGGTGTGTGTGTGGACTGATAAAGCTTGTGTTTGTGTTACAGGAAGTACCAGCAGCAAGTTGAGAGTAAGCAGGAGAAACAGCAGGTAACCAAGACGCCCACACACACACACACACACACACACACACACACACACATATACCTATACGTCGATAAGAAGTGTGTGTGGGTGTGTGTTTGTTAATCTTAATCTCTTAGATAAGACCAGGTCTACAGAGTAGTGTTGAACATTATTATTATAATTTTTTAATATGGTTTTTTTTGTTATTGTTGTTGTGTGTGGGCGGAGCTACAAGTATTACTTGAATGACTAGAAGACTTCTAAAATAAAAATTACATTTTGTTTCGAATGTTTTGCTGATGAACTTTTTCAAACAATTCCCACGTTTCATTCATATTTGTCGTGTTTAAAAACAAATTGGTTTGTTTGCTTGTTTATATTATTATGACTGTTACTATTCAGCAACTAACAATGAAGCTCCTCCCATTTTTCCAAGCAGAGATGATCCTAGGTTCTGATTTTTTGCCGTATATCCGGTGGGTAAAGTTGCTATAAGAATAAAACTGAAGGTGTCCTGTGGTTTACACGCTACATCACGTCACTTCTACACTCTAATATTGAGAGGTAAGTGACATGATGTAGCGTGTAAACCACAGGACACCTTCAGTGTTCCTGTTTTACCCCCCGAGTCGACTTTTCATAGCAACACAGAACTCTCTGAATGGGTATAGAGATCATTTCTGGGCCAGAAAAAAATTATTAGAACCAGTCTGAAATAAAGAAGGCAAAATCACCGTTTTATGTGACATCAAAGTGTCTTTGATGTGACTGATGATTAAAGGCCTGAAAACACCTTGAACTGTTGCGTACTGCACCTTTAAGGAGTAACCAGTGTAATAAGGACGAATGTGTGTTTTTAAATCTGCTTTTAAAACTATCACCTTTTTCAGGAAAGCTTTTATGTGATCTTTTATATTTTTGTGATTTATTCTGTGATGTTTATTTACTTATATTTATTTAATTTCTTGTATGCTTTGAAAGTGCCTGAGATATATTAATAATAATAATAATAGTGAGTGTGTGTGTGTGTGTGTGTGTGTGTGTGTGTGTGTGTGTGTGTGTGTGTGTGTGTGTGTGTGTGTGTGTTAGAGAGTGAAAGAGAGAAAATTTACATATCTGCATTCAAGAAGTCTGTTTGAGCACTGAAGAAATGTATCACAGCAATTAGGCTAGGGGTGTGTGTGTGTGTGTGTGTGTGTGTGTGTGTGTGAGAAGGAAAAAGTGTGATTTGGGATGTAAAGTGTGTATTCATGTGTGCCAGGAAGAGGAGGAGCCGACAGACAGACCCAAATCCTTTAAGCGTGCAGAATCTGTGGAAAAAGCCAATGTGCGTGAGTGTGAGAGACGCTGATCAACTCGTCTTTCAGCTTCGCTCAGACTCGTCTTCCTGCTCCTTCCTTCTTTTTTTTTTCTTCACTTTCACTTAACCGCCTTTATTCCTCCATCTGAGACAGTGCTTCGGATGGCTTACATCTCTTACTCTCTCTTTCTATCTTACACACACACACACACACACACACACACACACACACACACACCACTCTCTCTCTCTCTCTTTCACACTCAAGTCTCTCTGCTACTAACACATTCGTCCTTTCAGAAATCCGTAGTGTGATGCTTGGTGTTAACAAAGTGTGTGTGGGTGTGGGTGGGTGTGTGTGTGTGTGTGTGTTCAACAGGATGCTGCTGCTCTCATCTCCCAGCGTTCTGTGAACCCCAGAGAAATGTTCCAACAGAGAGAGAGGGGTGTGCCAGCCAGCAGCACAGACAACACACCGTCCAGTCCACAGCCTGGTTAGAACACACACACACACACACACACACACACACACACACACACACACACACACACACACACATAAAGCATCGTTAAAGGATCATTTTGCATCTAAAAGTTTTGCTGAAATTCCACTTAATAGAAATAATAATAATAATAAAAAAAAAACATAAAACAGTCAACATGGCTGCTTTCCATTTAGACACGCCCACAAAACTCCATAAAAGGCAAAGCAATACGACACAAATGAACGAACGTAGAAAATGATTGGTAAATCAGCAGTACTGTAAGTTTAATAGTGTAAAGTAAGTAAATAGTGAGTGTAGACGTCTGTCAGTCAAACTGCACTTTAGACTCTTATAACCATCATATGATCTGGTTCTAAAACTCCAGCTGACATTCCTCATAATCACACACTCCGGTGCTCGTGATGTTTCTCACTCACTGGTGTTTATAATGTTGTAATGATTTATAATCACATTCTTGGATGAGGATGAGGTTCCCCTTTTGAGTCTGGATCCCCTCAATGTTTCTTCCTCATACACTTCCGGCTGCTCATCACGGATAAACACACACACATTTACATTAGGGGTGTAACAGGACACGGAGTTCACGGTTCGGGACGTACCTTCGGGTTTTAAGTCACACTTCGGTTCACTTTCGGTACGTTTACAGGGGAAAAAATGCAAAAGATAAAATTGTTGGTGTTTTTTTTTTTTAATAATGTAAATATTATTATTTTATTAGTATTATTATTAACATTTCTGAATATTAACAGTTTGCATTTAAACAATTTTAAATAAAATGCCTGCATGGTTTAAATAATAAAAAATAGAATAAATCCAATTAATACACATTTTTTATTATATTGATTAAATTGAATAATCGATTAAATTGGCACAAATTAAATTGATTTAATAAAATGAAATAAATGGAAAAGTGTAATTAAATTGTTTACATTAGTTTGACCCGAGGCGGAGACTCAACAAACTCAGGTTTGGTTTACACGTGCACTGTACTGAAAGTACAGAAACGGTCCGGTGCGAATACGTGTACGTTACACCCCTAATAAAAAAATAAGTGAATTTTCTCTCATAATTCTTACAAAAGCTACTTGGACACAATGTGCATTGTTAAAATGTTACGATTAGGCCACGCCCACTCTGAGAGCATTGATTGATTGGAAAAGCTCTGAACAAGAAGCTCGGCCGTGACTTAATGCAGCTCAGATCTGCTCCCAGCGGCCATTTTAATCCGTGTTTGTGTTCACGAGACCGGGGTGTGTGTAAACGCTGGCGCTGAACAGGCCAGAACAAGCTGAACTGATAATATCTGGGTCCGCTGGTGTACGCTGGATCATCTAACATGTGACTAACACCGATCCTGTGTTCTGTGTGCTCGTTAGCGCCCTCTCTGGCTACACCCTTTTCTCTCTCTTTCTCTCCGGCTTCATTCTGTCTGTAAATCAGACACTTCCTAGTTTTGTTCAGTGTGTAACATTTGTGGTGGTGTGTGTGTGTGTGTGTGTGTGTGTGTGTGTGTGTGTAATCATTTCTGCCTCTTTTCATTCTGTGTCTCTCTCTTTCTCTTTGTTTCTGTGTGTGTGTGTGTGTGTGTGTGTGTGTGTGTGTGTGTGTGTGTCAGGGCGGTTGAAAAGCCCTTTTCTCTCTAAGCAGCCTTATGAGCCCGAGCCGCCTCGCTCTCCTCTACACCAGGTCTCACCTGTACGAGCCACAGGTACACACACACACACACAAGCCCACGCTTACACACTTGCACACACATTCCAGCACGATTCCAGGAACCTTTCGAGACACTAAACCATTCAGGAACTGTCCTGAATGCAAGCGAACACTACGAGACCTCGAACAAATCGAGCGATTGATCTGAAAGTTCACTCCACATGAAGTTCAAGTTCCTGATGGTTAAGAAATACAATAAGATGTAATTAAACACGTTAGCGCAACGTTTAACAAGATGAAGTCCGTGTGTTCTAAAAAGCCTGTGCGCGACCAATCAGCACCTTTCACTACAACAAACTCCGCCCCTTAGCGATTCCCAGGCTGCACTGACACCCCCTGGAGGTTCCTGGAATGACACATTTTAAAAAAAAATTAAAAGGGGATTAGAGGTTCTTTATGGGTTCCTGACTTCCTAACTTCCTGTATGTTTTAAAAAGGAATGGCAATCTAGTTAAGTCCCGCCCACTCCAACATTGGCACTCTGATTGGTTCCAAATGTGACAATTTATTGCTTCAGTCTGAACTTTGGGGAAAATGGACGATACGTTCTAGCATCCAGAATGGAAAAAGAAACGCTCCTTTCTGTTAGAACCATTCAAAGAACCCCAGAGGAACCTTTTTCCTGACTTTCTCTTAACCTCCACCAACCTCTGCGCTCACAGTGCACATCAACACAGCTGCTGTGGTGTGTGTGTGTGTGTGTGTGTGTGTGTGTGTGTGTTCTGTCTGCTTGGTGTGTTTTTGCCGATACACTAATTCTTTCCTCCTTCTGCTTCATGTTCATACACGTTACTAGGTGTGTCACAGTGTTCTATCGTGATGTTATCATCATTTTCCTCAGATCGCTTTACTCAGTAATGTTTCTCCACATTAGTTCCAGCTTTTTAGTTCCGAACATATTTACGTCTGAAACAGGAAGTCTCTAGTGTGTGTGTGAGATTCGCTACGCCCCACGTGTCGGATCCCAACAAACCTGATTGAGACGAATTCCCTCTGGAATTACAGACTTCGACTACGAAGTCTGCCGGAGAAAAACACTCCTGAGACACGCAGAGTTTAACCCCTCCCCCTTTTTTAACATGAAATCGAATGCTAATTTAAATAAATCCGCCTCAATACGAAAAACAGGAAAGAAATGAATGCATGCATACCTCCAGGTTGGTAAAATGCTTTTGTTTGGATGTTTGGACTTCTGATCAGAAGGTCATGGGTTCAAATCCCAGCACCACTAAGCTTTAGGGCCCTTGAGGTCTCTTAAGTGCTCAGCTGTACAACTGAGAGAACTGTAAAAGTCACGTCACTTGTACAAACTCCTCCGACGTTTCCGCATGATCACGTGGCTATAGCTAGATGCAAAATGTTGTGTTCACATGTTCTCGTGTAAACTGATGTCCGTGTCACCATTGAACAGATACGGAAAAGTCTGAAACGGTCATTTTTAGATATGTAGATACACACTTACTGCTGTTTTAGGCAAAAATTTACTAGTTTTATATATAAAAATTTATAAAAAGTGTTCGATACACACTGAGCACATCCTCGTCCTTCTCCTGTCTCCTGTTCATCTGTGATAAAACTGTCTAACAATCCTTCACCTGGAGTTCCAGATCATCAGACTTCACGCCAGTGCATTTACTTCAGTTCTGATAGGATACGTGCACCTGGGGTGTGTTCAAGTGTGTGTTAATGGGGACCTGAATAAATCACTACAGTGTGTATCGCTTCTGTACGTTTGTGTTGAAATGTGTGTGTGTGTGTGTGTGTGTGTGTAGAAACCAGAGTTGTGGAGTCTCAGAATGAGTACGAGGAAGCAGAAGCTGAAGCAGAGTACGAAGGTGACACACACACACACACACACACACACACACACACACACACACTCTCTCTCTCTCTCTCTCTCTCTCTCTCTCTCTCTCTCTCTCTCTCTCTCTCTCTCACGCAACCTAGAACACACTTTTTTCCTGAATCTTCATTCTGTCTACTCTGTGTACTGGCACCCAAGCGCCATCGTGTGGTCAAACAGCAGCGGTGCATGACTTTTCTCCACTCCCCCCCCTCTTTCTTTCCCTCTCTTTCTCTATCTCTCTTCCCATCTCTCTCTTGCTCTCGCTCTCTCTCTCTCGCTCTCTCTCTCTCTTTCGTTTGTAGACGTCGCAGAGGTCAGTAATCAGTACAGCTCTCATGTGGAACAGCATGAAAATGAACCAGAACCTGAGCCAGAGAACATTTATGAAGAACCACCACAGGTACAGCACTTACACACATACACACACACACACACGCACACATACACATACAAGCCGAGACGGAAAAGCTTTGTATTTTTTATTTTGTTTAATTAAAAAAAATGTGTGTACGCACAGGAGCAGAACTTATATCAAGATGCAGACACAAGTGATCGTGGTACCTGTGCTCGAGCACTGTACGACTACCAGGCAGGTGAGTACCACACGTGTGTGTGTGTGTGTGTGTGTGTGTGTGTGTGAAGGGTTCCCAGGCAAAAAAGAGCATTAGATTGTGATCTATTGTTATGTGACTGTACATTTGCATATGTAAATGAGACTGACTGAATCATAATAATTAGCATATCATCAGCAGATTGTCTGATGTGTTTAGTTTTATCGTGTGACACACTCACAGGGGAGATTTTCACATGATAAATTATTGTGTGTTTGTGTGTGTGTGTGTGTGTGTGTGTGTAGCTGACAACACAGAGATCTCCTTCGACCCGGATGACATCATCACCAGCATTGAAATGATCGACGAAGGCTGGTGGAGAGGCTACGCGCCGGACGGCCATTTTGGAATGTTCCCAGCCAATTACGTCGAGCTTCTCTAAGAGGCTCCGGCCAATCACGTCTGGGGCCCTGATGTCGCTCCGCCCATGTAGGGATTTAGTCACTTGGGGAAGCCGTTATATTTAATTGGGCGGGTTGAACAAAACGCATCGATCATCGTAAGAAAAAACCCTACAGTTTTTTTTTTTTGTTTTTTTACAATGGTGTATTTTTTTTTTTTTTTTGCATTAAACATTCCTGTAAAAACTGTAATACTGTGTACTCACTGGCTCAAAGAATCGTGTGTCATTGAGTAAATATTTGTGGTTCTTTTAATTATGTTAACTACAAAAATTCCATCGATCTCTTCACTTTGTATTTCATAATCCTATAATATTCAGTATTTCCTCTTTTAGGTTTTTTTTTTGGGACCAATTCCTGTTTAATGCGACGAGTTTCAGTTTAAAGAGCGCTTTATCTTCTGATGTGATCTCCGAGGACCTGTTTTGCCTTGTTTATTTTTTGTTGCCTTTTTTCTGCACATTTTGGAGCAGGAAAAAAAAAAACCCTCAGCCGATGATCTGAACCCAGACGCCCATGAAAACTCAGTAGTCTGATGATTTCTCTGCGTTTCTCAGCGTTTAAGAGGCTGAACCGTGATGATAAACTTCTCCTGGCCTTCCGTCTGCTCTGAAATGTCGGAAAGAAATACTGTGATCTTCGTTGCATTCTTTACGTTTCAGGGAAAAATCATTCAAACGGTTCTAAATGGATTTCTTGGCTGCTTTTGCATCGCCGTTTTTTTTCTTCTCTCTCTCCTTTCTTTTTTTTAGATGAATTAATTACACCACGGTTCTTTTCTTCGATCTGCACAGCTCTTGAAAACCCGCACGCTGACCAGCTGTGAAGCCGTGCCAATAAAAGGAGTTCGATTGATTATTATTTTTCGAATTGAACAAATGTTTGATTGTGTGGCGAATCCTCGTGTGAGCGCCAGCGGAGTTCCTTCAGATCATTGTTTTAAATCCGAACGATGAAATAAAGGAAGTGAAAACGCTGAGTGTGTGAATTTGGTGCTCTTTTTTTGTACATTGTAATGCCGGGGGAGGGGGGGGGGTATTGGGACACCTGACATTTCCACTCTTATGTGTTTCACACAAACTGTTACAGATACACAAGTCTATAGGACGTCTTTGGAAGAAGGGAGAATGAATTTTTCTCTTCACAAGACCCAATGTCCCTGTAAACAAAGCCAGAACATCTCCAGGAAGATCTGCTTTCCATGTGTTGGAGTGGAAGATCTTCTGCTGTAGAGCTCTAAGCATCCGCTCCACCGTATTAAACACTTTTGGGATGAATTAGAATGTGAACGCTGACTGCACCCCAGGTCTCCTCATCTCACCTACATCAGTACCTGACTTTACTAACACACCTGTAACTAAAGGAATCTCCACAAAATCTCTACAAATCCAGAGGAACATCTTCCCAGAGTTTCTCTCGGCTGCACTGCTTCAGTACGTGTATGTGGATGTTGGATCTTTTGTCCAATCAGATTTCAGCCTCTATGTGCTGCCATGTCGATCTAATCTGCCCAGAGCCTTCAGAGTCAGTACTGCTGGCCTTCATACCAAAGTCTACTTAATAAATATCTCTGTTTCTTTAACCAGTCAGATTTCATAATCTCCTCACAGGGCAGCTCACAGGCCCAGAGTAGCTTCAGCATTTTTCCGTTCTCTGATTGGTTGGTCAGAAGGAAACTGTTACAGCCAAGTTTGACTGGTAAAACACGTGTGTAGCTGCAAATGTTAATACATCTGAGTTCGACTTTTTACACCTACAGAGGAAGAGAAATTGTTTTGGTCTTGGACATACTTAAAAATACATTTTGAAGAAAAGCTAGACATGGTGAGGAGGTCAGTAAACCCTGAAGCTAGCTAGCGTGTCTCAGCCCATGAAAGGGTTTGTTCTCCACTTCCAGACCAGTGAATACGAGCGGTACCACTGGATTACAGCCTCTAGGGGGCGCTGCACATTATGAGTCTGTATCTCTGGTGAATATGATGTATTTTATTTATATTTTTATAGTTTTTGTCATGTTATTAGACAAATATTGATTCTGAACTGCTCCAGATGTTGTAGGTGAACAGTTGTGGTTGTAGTGTAGAGTCTTAAATGGGTTTCTTGCTTTAGTAAAATGGTTTTCACCTCCAGATGTGAAACACTTCTATAATTGCGATGTGAAAGTGGTGGTATTAAGAGATGAATTAAGTCGGGGACGTCCTCACTGAAGGCCCAGGTACCAAATACACGGCCCGCCACTGATATATATATATATAAATTATACATCAGTAAATTTGTCCCTAATGAACAAGTCAGAGGTGGTGGTGGTGAAGGGAAAAAACTCACAGACAGGACAAAACCCTGTGAGGAACCAGCCTCGAAATCAAACCCATCATCTACACCACCGGATGGTGCCATTACAAATAATTCTCCTCTAACTGTGTAAAGTATAAAGTCAAAAATTTCAATTGCGTTATTGGGAAATTCATTCAAGTTTCATTCTGAAGTCTGCTGTATTGAACTTACTGTACTGATGTAGACTATTTTGAGCTGCAGTCATCTCATGTACCTCCAGGGGAACCATGCTGGACATCATCCTGAGCAGCAAAGCATGGTTTCCAAGCAGGTTTGGAGAAGCAAAAGAAAAGGAAAAACAAGAGATATCCATAAAACTTGGTGATCCACATCAAGTGAGAAGATCATAGTGGTAGTTTTTCTGTCAAAACCACAAAGCCATAATGGGAGAAATGTGATGTTCTGTAGTTACATGGTGTATCAATAATTGTTTTATTTTACAGATATGTTTCATATATTCTTCTTACATTCTTGCAAACCTCCAACGCTGGTTTCTTTTCTGATCGGATCTTTGGTTCATTGGATGGCTAGAAATCAAACCAGTCTCTAAAAATCATTCTACAGTTTCATTTTCGGTCATTAAAGTCACTGCTGATTTGTTCCCAGGCGTTAATTAGAAGAGACATGGGAGGGCAGTGTGTAACTGTAAGTGACAGCGGTGTCTGTGGTTTATCACGTTACACCAGAACTATTTCTGACATTCAGGACTTCCTGTGGTGCGACAGCCTCAATAAACTGTTTAAGTTAAAATCACACACACACACACACACACACACACACACACACACACACACACACACACACACACACACACACACACACAAAAAGAGATTAGAGCTCGTGTAACTCTAAACTCAAATTTCATAGTGAGCATTTCAAGGATTTTGTCGCCTTAATCACACTGTGGGAAGATTAAGCCTGATTTCCATCTCATTTGAGGGACGATGAGGGACCACGAGGTTAAAGGCTGTGCAGCGTGTCCAGAGATTTTGGAGAATTTTGCAGGGGACATTAACGAAGCCTTCTGCAGGATTATATGGGATTTTTTTTTCAAAAGCAGATCTGGTCAAGAGCATCTGAAGAACCACATGGGATTGCTCAAGGGAAACTGTGAAAGCAGGCAGGGTTGCTCCAGATTTCTGCAAGACAGGTTCAAGTTTTGTTCAGGTCCAAGTCGTACATTCTACAAAAGCTGGTATGATGTGTGAACTTTTCTGCACAGAAAAGTGTCTGCAGGAGCAAGCGAGATTGTTCAAGGTGATTTGTAGAATTATACATGACTGGTCAGGAGTGTCTGCAGAAATAGGTGATGTTCCTGAGGAGGTTCAATTGTTTAAAGGGTTCTTCATGAGGAGGTGGGATTGGTCATTGTTTCTATAAGAAGGTGGAATTTTTAAAAGGTTCTTCAGGGGTAGGTTTGATTGTTCAAAGTTTCTAAATGAAGAGGTTTGATTGGTCAAAGTTTTCACATGAGAAGGTGGGATTTTTTTTTTTTTGAAGGTTCCACATGAGGAGGTGGAATTGGTCAAAGTTTCTTCATGAATGTTGTTAACGAGGAGGTGGAATTGAAACGATTCATCATAAGCAGGTGGTCAAAGATTCAACTTTCTGTAGTTGAAAGCAGGATTGGTCATGAGTGTCTGTAATTAAACGAGGAATTGGTAGGTTTTTTCCAGAGTGTGTGCAGAAGCAGATGTTTTCAGACTCAGGATTTCTACAACATGAGCTGGAGGAATTGGTGTGTCTTATGAAGCGAACAGGTCCTTTTTATGGGGAGGATGCGATGGAATTGGTTTCTTGGAAAACTGAAAGGGACGGGATGAAAAACCCAGTCCTGAAACCACCTCTATCTTTAAAATATCTAGTCGATTGCGGTTTGCAACAGATGCATCGATGATTCAATGTGAGATTTCGGCCCAAGTGCCCCTTTAACCACCAAACTCCCGCCCACCCCTGTGCACTACATATACGTAAATGACTGACTTGTGTTATGAGTCACAGTCTGAAATATAGAACATTTTCAGTTACAAAATACAAAAGTGGTTTTTAGTCCAAATCCAAATATTATTGTGAACATAATCGGGTTTTTTTTGTTTTGTTTTTTGTGCTCCGTGTGCAGTTGTAATGAACCTTAACAAAAAGCACGAAGCGTCAAACACACGGCAGTTTCCTGGAATAAGAGAAATCAACATGGGGATTTTCTGTTTTGTAACCCCAAAGTTTCACTTTCAGTGCAAAAGACAGAGTTTACGTTTCCCCTTTTTTTTTCTGAGAGCAGAATCGATTTTAGCTGAAATTATAACTGAAAAATTCCACCCCCCATATGCATATGCATGCATGTGATCATTCACCCCGGCTTTTCCTCTGACCCAGGATACACACGTTCTCCCTTCCGTATGGAATTCGATGTGCTTTGTAAACGTGCGTCAAAGTTTTGTGCAAAAAATCGATGCTTTGATCATCAAACACTATCAATCTAATAAAAAAGGAGTGCAAGTGCTTGTTAAACCTTATACACACTCACACACACACACACACACACACACACACACACACACCGATATTCTCAGAGTGCACTTTATTCTCACTTCTGCAAGTTGTTTTTGCGCCACGAGGAAGCTACGGAGTCAATGTCCTCTGCATGGGGTCATGCTGAATTTTAGCACAATATGAACTTTATTCAGAAAAAGGAAGTAAGAAATGTCTTGACGGAAAAAATATCACTGCACTTCTGCAAAAGCCGAGAGGAACTGCAGGCCAGCCTGGGCCTGGCGTCTGATTTCAATTCGAATTTCGACACATAATTCTACACAGAATCTACTCAGAATCCTGGAATCTCATAAATCCGAATCCTGGAATACTGAAATGGACCCTGGAGGAAGGAAGCTGGAAAGCTTAAATTGTAATTGTGTTACATGAACACACATGAAAGTCTTCATATAAAGTAAAAAAAAAAAAAAACGGTTCTGCGACTTTCTGAGAAATGTTTCAGACTGATGCACAGTTGCTAAAGAATCTCGTGTGATGTCATGACTTCAGCATGGGATGGAAATATGTTCATCTGTAGTCGCAGTAGTCAAAGGAAAACTCAGCATTGTGGGTAATACAACTCCTGAATCGAGTCACTTCAAACCACATTTGACGTCTGAACCTTTGTGTGTGTGTGTGTGTGTGTGTGTGTGTGTGTGTGTGATTGATCTTTCAACATACATTAATATCATCTTTTTTTTTAATAATTATTGTAATTGTGTTTAGTGTTTGGTTGCATTATTTAATCCATTCTACTTATATTCATTAATTATTTTAATGTTTTTTTTTATTGCAAAACTTGTAAAAGATGTGATTATAGATAAAGGTATTAGAAATAATACTGATACTGGGACTTGCCTACGCATTTCCATATTCTAAATATAACCAGGTTTTATTTCTTTTTTGAAAAAAAAAAAAAATCCACATTCTGTTGTATGTAATTTGTCGTTCTGTAATATGTTATTAATATAGATTTATAATAATATTAATAATAATAATAATTATTATTATTATTATAATTATTATATATTATTATATTATTATGATATTGTTATAATATTTCAGGATTTAAAAAAATACATGAAAAAAAAAAAAGAAAAAAAGATGATTCAAATAACAATAATTAAACCCTGATTTTCATCTGCCACCACTTTGGAGCATAAAACCAAAAATTCAAGCTGAAATCTACTTCCCTGTTTTTGTGTGTTTTGAAGGAAGAAACGGTTCGTTATATGGAATGTATTACATTTTAGATTAAAGAGGAACAAAAACACTTGTGGGTTTTTTTTTTTTTGCTCTGTGATAATGCACCGCGTTCCACCGATATCAGAACGAAGTTGGTGCACATGAAAAGGCCGGCACGTCGAAAATCTCGAACATGCCGTGTTTCTGATATTACAGATACGAAATAAGTAATCGATCGTGCTCAAAGTTCCCAGGTTTGTGAGTCAAATGAAGATCTCAGAGCGTTAAAAGGGATGACAAGATTTCTGGTTAACTCTTTAATGTCTTTCTGCATCTGGACTTTTTTTTTCACCCTTATTCTCTATTTCTATCTCTTTCTTTTCTCTGCCTGAGATGAATAAAAGGGGAATTTTGTCTCCTCTGCCTTTACACACACACACGTACATCTTTGAGGCCCTGAAGTCCTTCGCTGTTCCACTCGGTGACTCACTCGCACGTATTTACAATTTTCTGAACTCCCTCCGTTACCCCACTTTAACTGTCTACTTGAGCGTGACTGCAGAACTCCAGAATCGACTCAGCAGCTTCACGACAGAGCTTAGGCTCAACCCCTGACACACTGAGACTTTTCTACTTTTCAAATAACATCAGCGTGATTTTTGTACATCTTTAGATTTTCAAATATATGGGAAATGAAACTGATTTGAAAGCACGTGCATATTCCTTTCAGTTATAATCATTAACATTTCAGTTATACTATAAAACATCTTCCTAAAGTTCCCTTCTTGATCGAATCTCAAAATAAAAAAAAATGGCACCCCTGCAACATCAACATCGGTTGGCCAAAAAAAAAAATACCTCCCACCACTCCAGGGTGCCATTACTTCTGGAGTGAAGACTGCTGACGTTTTTCTTTCCTGTCGCCTTGTCACTCGGTACGCTCGAGGACGTGACACTGGCTGGAAAAGTGAAGAGGGGAAGTACATCAAGTGCATTAGTGTTTGTACTGAAATGATGGACCACATGCTGGATATGATTTGTGAGTGCTGAGTCAAACGTTTCTCTGAGCCTTGATCACAAGCGATGGAGAAACGAGCGGCTTCTGGTTTTATCCGGTTTCACTCCAAAGTTAGGTGAAATCTAATCCAAAAGTTTAGTCATTAAATGCTCAGCTGCATGCTTGGATCGGATTCACCTGATAAAATCCAGATAAGAAAGGACGCTCTCTTCTCCATCAGGGAACATTGAATCAATTACAAAAGTGCCATTCAAAAACCAAATCCACAACAACGGACACTGAGAGGAACTTGACTCAAAAGGGAACTCCTCTGGGTGACACCTGAACCTGATACTGAGTGTGTTGTAGATAGATCATTCATACCACCAATTTTTTAGGTCTTAGACCACAACCGGTCCTGTCCTTTCTTCTCTTCATATCTGCCTGGTTCATCCTGACGTCCTACCTCTGGATTGAGTCCTTCCTTATTGAGACCACTCTGTGCAGCTGGGGATTGTTCCACATCTACAGACTGAAGATCGATGAAGCCGCTGAACAACTGCAGAACTTTGAGGACTGATTCAGACTGTAATTTGTATCAACAGTCTACTACAGTGGCTCAGGACACCTATTACTACACACCTCAATAATGGAACTGCAATGAATGGACATTCGGTGTCCCTTTCGAGTCTGCTTCCTCTCAAGGTTTCTTCCTCATACCATCTCAGGGAGTTTTTCCTTCCTTCACCACAGTCGCCACTGGTTCACCCATCAGGGATACACAATTATGAGGATCAAACTTATAGGCAATAAATGTACACATTGTTTTAATTGATCGTTACCACTTTATCTGTGTAAAGCTGCTTCGAGACAATGTCCTCTGTAAAAAGCTCAAAAACAAATAAAAGTTTAATGAATTTTCGCTTAGCAACAAGCTGCTTAGCAACCGTTATTGTCACATTATCATTAACACATTAACATCATGCCTCTATACATTTTTACCAGAGTTGCAAATTGTCCACAATCAAGAAAAGTTTCTTAAGAGATTTATTGGGTATCATTGGTTATTTTTTCATGAGTGTGATGAGTGTGTGTGGTGCTGCTGATTTTCAGTATGAGGAATAAAGTATGATGTTTCAGTCTGTGGGTGGTCTCAGATCAGAATTGTCTTCATTTAAAAATATTGGTTTCAGAATGACTTAACGAGGAGGTAGAAGGCCATTCGCACATGCTCTACAGCTGTGCAGTTAAGGGTTAAGGGGTTTTGCCCATGAATCTCGGGTGTGAACTCACAAACCGGTGCTGTTTTTCTAACAGAAACTTTGAGCTTCTCCTCTGAGAAAAAAGACCTGGTGTTAATGTCTATGAACAGAGTCAGGTCCTTTCAGGTCCTGGTGAATATAAACTACATTGCTCTCTACAGCTCTCACACAGACCTTATATAGACCTTATACAGCTCTCACACAGACCTTATACAGCTCTCACACAGACCTTATACAGCTCTCACACAGACCTTATACAGCTCTCACACAGACCTTATACAGACCTTATACAGCCCTCACACATCTCTCATACAGACCTTACAGAGCTCTCACACAAACCTTATACAGCTCTTACACAGACCTTATACAGCTCTCACACAAACCTTATACAGCTCTTACACAGACCCTATACAAACCTTATACAGCTCTCACACATCTCTCATACAGACCTTACAGAGCTCTCACAAAGCTCTCACACAGACCTTATACAGCTCTCACACAAACCTTATACAGCTCTTACACAGCTCTTACACAGACTTTATACAGCCCTCACACATCTCTCATACAGACCTTACACAGCTCTTACACAGACTTTATACAGACCTTATACAGCTCTCACACAGACCTTATACAGCTCTCACACAGACTTTATACAGACCTTATACAGCTCTCACACAGACCTTATACAGACCTTATACAGCTCTCACACAGACTTTATACAGACCTTATACAGCTTTCACACAGACCTTATACAGACCTTATACAGCTCTCACACAGACCTTATACAGCTCTCACACATCTCTCATACAGACCTTACAGAGCTCTCACACAGACCTTATACAGCTCTCACACAGACTTTATACAGATCTTATACAGCTCTCACACAAACCTTATACAGCTCTTACACAGACCTTATACAGCTCTCACAAACCTTATACAGCTCTTACACAGACCCTATACAAACCTTATACAGCTCTCACACATCTCATACAGACCTTACAGAGCTCTCACAAAGCTTTCACACAGACCTTATACAGCTCTCACAAACCTTATACAGCTCTTACACAGACCCTATACAAACCTTATACAGCTCTCACACATCTCTCATACAGACCTTACAGAGCTCTCACACAGACTTTATACAGACCTTATACAGCTCTCACACAGACCTTATACAGCTCTTACACAGACCCTATACAGACCTTATACAGCTCTCACACAGACTTTATACAGACCTTATACAGCTCTCACAGACTTTATACAGACCTTATACAGCTCTCACAGACCTTATACAGACCTTATACAGCTCTCACACAGACTTTATACAGACCTTATACAGCTCTCACAGACCTTATACAGACCTTATACAGCTCTCACACAGACCTTATACAGCTCTCACACATCTCTCATACAGACCTTACAGAGCTCTCACACAGACCTTATACAGCTCTCACACAGACTTTATACAGATCTTATACAGCTCTCACACAAACCTTATACAGCTCTTACACAGACCTTATACAGCTCTCACAAACCTTATACAGCTCTTACACAGACCCTATACAAACCTTATACAGCTCTCACACATCTCTCATACAGACCTTACAGAGCTCTCACAAAGCTTTCACACAGACCTTATACAGCTCTCACACAGACCTTATACAGCTCTTACACAGACCCTATACAGACCTTATACAGATCTTATACAGCTCTCACATCTCTCATACAGACCTTATACAGAGCTCTCACAAAGCTTTCACACAGACCTTATACAGCTCTTACACAGACCCTATACAGACCTTATACAGCTCTCACACAGACTTTATACAGACCTTATACAGCTCTCACACAGACTTTATACAGACCTTATACAGCTCTCACACAGACCTTATACAGCTCTCACACATCTCTCATACAGACCTTACAGAGCTCTCACACAGACCTTATACAGCTCTCACACAGACCTTATACAGATCTTATACAGCTCTCACATGAACCTTATACAGATCTTATGCAGCTCTCACACAGACCTTATACAGATCTCACACAGACCTTATACAGATCTTATACAGCTCTCACATGAACCTTATACAGATCTTATACAGCTCACACAGACCTTATACAGATCTCACACAGACCTTATACAGATCTTATACAGCTCTCACATGAACCTTATACAGATCTTATACAGCTCTCACATGAACCTTATACAGATCTTATACAGCTCTCACACAGACCTTATACAGATCTCACACAGACCTTATACAGATCTTATACAGCTCTCACATGAACCTTATACAGATCTTATACAGCTCTCACACATCTCTCATTCTGACCTTACAGAGCTCTCACACAGCTTTTACACATACCTTATACAGCTCTCATACAGTCCTTATAAAGTTCTCACACAAATATGATAAAGATCTTAAATAGATGTCACAAAATTCTCAGCAGTGTTAATTTGAAATGCTTAACACACACACACACATACGTGTGGTCCTGTGATATTCTGAAAGCATGGTGTGATCTCAGGCTGAGTAAGATGCACTACTGAATCTGCCAGACTGAAACTATACTAATTTCCATCTCACTAATATCACTTCAGATAATATCACATGTCAGAATTGTCAGGGGGCTGCTACTGCTGGTGCTGCTACTGCTGGTGCTGCTACTGCTGGTGCTGCTGGTGGTGATGCTGCTGCTACTGCTGGTGCTGCTGGTGGTGATGCTGCTGCTACTGCTGGTGCTGCTCCTGCTGCTGCTGCTGCTGCTACTGCTGCTACTACTGGTGGTGCTGCTGCTACTGCTGGTGCTGCTACTGCTGCTGCTACTACTGGTGGTGCTGCTGGTGCTGCTGGTGGTGGTGCTGCTGCTACTGCTGGTGCTGCTACTGCTGGTGCTGCTACTGCTGCTGCTACTACTGGTGGTGCTGCTGGTGCTGCTGCTACTGGTGGTGCTGCTGGTGGTGGTGCTGCTGGTGGTGGTGGTGGTGGTGCTACTGGTGGTGGTGGTGGTTGTTGCTGGGGGTAGGAGCATTAAGGGGGCTGATAGCAGGTGAGTTACAAAATGAATGTGGTAATATTCCACTGAAGATATTTGTCATGTTATGAACCTCATGGAAAATATTCTTCAGAGGACCTTCAGACCAAAATATCTATCAATCTCTATTGATCTATATTATTATAATATTCATATATATATATATATATATATATATATATATATATATATATATATATATATATATATATATATATATAAAATATCTGGGATTTGTGTTTTACTAATTACTGAGAAAATCTATCAAAAAACAAACATACAAAAACTTATTTCCATTAATAATTGTTAATCACATACCTGATTACTCAGAGCGAGAATTCCCTAATGATCAGATCGCTTTTCCCTTCACCTCTTTTATGCAAATTTTTCAGGAAGGAAAAAAACCCCAGAATGATATAACCACATATTAATAATAATAATAATAATAATAATAATAATAATAATAATGAAAAAAACACTGATATGAGCAATACATTGTATTTATTTCAGGCATGGGTGAAAACTGTGGCTTTTATTATAATAAATATAATTATATAAACGATTTGTGAATAAATATAATAGAGAAATAAATCTTTTTTAGGTTTACAGGAAGTTGAAAGCAGATCGACAGAGCGCATAAAAAAAAACATGATGATCGTAAGCGTGTTGATTTTTCACACATTTTCACGGATCCCCTCGGCACACTTTGCAGACATGTGTGTGTGTGTGTGTGTGTGTGTGTGTGTGTGTGTGTGTGTGTGTGTGTGGAAGGGGGTGTACAGCAGCAGTAATACCACTTCTCAGGTTCCTAATAATAAAGAAAGGCGGATGTTTTGTCTAATATTTTTTACCAGAGAAACTCGTCTCTGTTGTGCCTGTCCTCTGGGCTGAGGTCTCTGTTATTCGTTCTGACATTTAAAGGTTAAACGCGGTTAAATGTCAGGGACTATCCGGGCAGGTGGAAGACAATGAGAGAAAGACTGATAGAAACAGATAGATAAAGAGAGAGATAAAGAGAGAGAGAGAGAGAGAGAGAGAGAGAGAGAGAGCGAGATTGAGAGGCCCCTCCATAACAAAGATCCGAAACTTTCAGCAGTCAAAACCTTGTGCAGTTTTAACCCAGAATCTCTTGCAGATTCAAAACAAAGGCAGCTGTTAATATTTTTCTCTATAATCACTATGGGGATTTCCAGTTTTCTTTTGTTTTGCCGTTGAATTTTTGTAAAAACGGCAAAATAGAACAATGTTATCTGTCATTTTTTGTTAAAAAAAATGTAAAACATTTTCTAAAAGGAAATGAACTGTAAGGGGGAAAAAAACAATATTGTTATATCGCAGTGATCGACACTGATTAACGCAAAAAAACTAAAATCATTTTTATTCTTACTAGAGCAAAACTGGCATATTAAATAAATACAATTTATGCTACAGATTATTCTAGAAGGCTGATTTAACTTGCAAATCATTTTGCAACTCGATTTTATCCAACTTACTTTCTGAGCTGTTGTTGTTGTTGTTGAGGTAATGATCGCTCAGGGGAAATTCTGACATGACTTTCACCTGTGCCTCTTCAGACCCGTGAGTACTCGTCTCTGGATCGGGGCAATCCCCCGTTCTCCATCATTTCCAAGGAAACAAAAAAGAAGAAGTAAAGTACACCAAAAACACAGATAAAATCTGATTTCTGACATGATCAAAACACTTATTATAATCGATACGCAGTTTACGGTCACAGCTTACAATCGATACACTTTTTTTTTTTTAACAAACAAATGGTTACGAAAAAATTCTGTAGAATCGGTTTTATGTTTTACACATTCATATCATACATTTAATACAGTGTATATACTTTTATTCATTAATTAATTAATTAATTATATTTATTAATATATTTTTTTAGAAAAGCGTAATAGGACATACTTCTTTAACCTTTGTTATTAACTTTTAACAAAAATGTTTTACATAAAATATATCAATGTAAATAACCACCATCAATAAGATAAAGATTTAGATCAGTATTTGGGGAAATTAATATCCCCGAAAAGTTTGTTGTTTTTTTTCTGGTAAGAAAAACCCCCCAATATTTAAAGATTTTAAAGTCAGCCAATTAGATGAGAAACGCTTGAGCTGAAATGGCGCCATCCATGTTAGTCATCACTTGCTCTCCAACGTACCTCAGTGGAAAAAGAAGTCAGTAGCTCAAAACAAAACGCTTTTTGTTAGATATTTACAAACCTTGTTAATGTCACTAGTTCAACTGACTACACTTATATCTCAGCATAAACCTTTAAAAGGGAATGTGCCGTCATTTTAACTCTGTTTCCTCAGGAGTTTCCTCTGAGCAGGAAAATGAGCCGTTAATGAGTCAGTGAGTCAGTAGCTTGAGAAATAATGTTTAAAAGTAAGTTAAATGTAATTCATTTTTGAGTAAAAATTTGTAGAATTTGATATTACAGTTGGTTACAAAATAAACCTGTCATTTCCTTTTAGAATAAATAAAACCCCCATTTGATTTACATAATATTTGCATAATTAAACACAAAGTGAAATATGCAAAGTAGTTTACAGATGAAAGATAAAATTTTTCAAATGCCTAATAAGTATTTGTGTTTCACATTTATGTCTTTCTTTAAGCAAAATGTTTTTTTTTCATAGTTATTATAATAATCATTATTATTATTCTTCATTGTTGTTTTGTTTTACTGAAAATAAATTCAATAAAATAATCACAGATCTATTTTCTTTCTTTGCAATTCGTGGACCGACATAAAAAGGATTTCTGTTATATGAAGTTTTGATCCGAGTAAAAGAAGTTTGATCTGTTTAAAAGCAAATCAGAAAACAGAAAAAAAAAAACCAGAAACATTATTCCCATATACTTACATATAAATATTCATAGCTACAAATTGTTTTTTAATTGCTTATTCAGTGGTTTAGAGTTTTCTGACCAAACACAGCTAAACAACCCTTTAATTAAGATATGAACGTTTAACTATGTAATAAACTACCAAAACTCCCCAAATAATTTAAATGTTCACAAACCACAAAAGTGTAATAACTTGCTAGCGAGTGCCATTACATTACCATCAGCACCCACATTGTATCATTGATGACTCTCATCTGTGTCTCATTATGTCTCAGTAGCACCGCTATTTAAGATCTAGATTTTTTTGCCGTCGTTTTTTTTACTGTATCTACAGTTTATGCTTTTTGTTTTCATGAGGCATTTCTTTTGTTTTGGTTGAATTTTATCTTTGGTTATCTGGAACAAAGGGGAACCATGATTCATAGCACACACTGTGGGACTGCTCATGCAACTTTTTCTTCAAGACTCATAACGCTCATCAGAACACGCAGAACGGGCTCAGGGTAGAACCTGTTAAATATACAAAGAACCTGTAATTAACTCTTCAAGAACCCATTCTAACAAATCTCCAAGTTCTAAAGACAAGTTCTAGGTGTTTAGTGGAACATTACCAATAATTTGTCTTCAGTTTCTTTAGAGGTTCACTGTGTTATAAAAGCTCCAGAAGAAGGTTTACACCCAGAACCTTACTGTAATGCTTTCCAAATGACAATCAGAATTCTATAATAACAGAGTTATTACTCAAACAATAATAATAACATAGTTATAACTCAAATAATGATAACAGTTATTACTCAAATAATAATAATAATAATAACATAGTTATAACTCAAATAATAACAATAATAACAACAAAGTTATTACGCAAATAATAATAATAACAGTTATAACTCAAATAATAATAATAATAAAGTTATTAGTCAAATAATAATAATTACAGTTATTACTCGAATAATAATAATAATAACATAGTTATTACTCTAATAATAACATATAATGAGTATACTAAATATTAATGTTTCATTAATTAATATTCGTTTATCCCCAACCCTATATGTATATATTACCCTGATATTATCCTCCACACATCACATATCACATTGTTTCACACCCCTGTAGAACTTGATATGATCACAGCAGTAATAATAAGTCATAAAAATAAACTCCATCACCCATAATCCTTTGCTTGAAAAAGTAAGGAAGTGAAAGTGTGTTGTGTTTTTTTTTTTCTTTCTTTCTTTTTTTTCCTGCCCAATGACAACTGGTACAACCAATCTGGTTCAGACCTCGAGATTTCGAAAGCCTAAAGCCTTGCGGTGAGAGAGCGAGCATAAACGAGAATACACACTAAAGGAAGGCATTCACACAAACACACACACACACACACACACACACACGGATTTGAAGCTTGGGGACAGACACACGTTTACAATGGGTAAGTCAGATTAGATTTTTTTAATATATTGCTTTTATTTGTCATTTCTATCTATCTATCTATCTATCTATCTATCTATCTATCTATCTATCTATCTATCTATCTATCTATCTATCTATCTATCTATCTATGTACATAGCTAGATAGTGGTGAAGTAAATACTGTAATAAAAATACTGATAATTATCATCATTATAAATTATTCATACACGGGCTCTCTCAAAGAGCTGTAAAATCAAAATGAATTAAATTAATTAAAAGTTTAAAAAGTACAATTGAATAAATAAAAAATTAAATAAATAATAAAAATGTATAGATTTTGTAAAAAATAATGCAAATTTCAGTACGAAACTCTAAATGAGACTGAACGAGAGGACGTCTAGTCAAAGTAGTATTATAATAAAAATATTACAAAATTATTCACTTCATAACACATTTATTTTGTATAAAGCGTATTATTGTAAGCAGATAAAAGGACTGTTATATAGTGTTTCCTGATTGTATGTATTTATGTGCTTATTGTATGATATATTAATGGACCAGAAAAGGACGTGTGCGTGTGAGACACTGTACCACGCAGCGTTTTTATTAAACTCCGTTTTAGGAAGTGCTGTGTATAATCCTAATCAACCATATAAAGCGGGTTGGGGTGAGATAAAAAAAAAAGTTCGAGGTTGTGTCAAGTAACGCATGAACTCAGATATTTGTGTCTGTAGGCAGAAGTAGGCAGGAAGTGGTTAAAGGAAACAGAAACACAGTACAGTAGTGCTGCAAGCGTAAAATTCCGCATCTGATAAATTCACAGTTTACACAGTATCATCTGATTCAGATTATGGGGACGGAGAGGTTTAGAAAGGACAGGGGTTAATACATAAAATCATGCAGATCAATGTTCAGCCAATGTTTCTATCAAATGGCAGAATGAGAGGGGAACAAAGGTGTGATCTCTGTGACTTGGTTATGAGAGGGAGTGTTTTAGAAAGTGGAAAAAAGAAAAGAAAAAACATAAACAAAACAAAAATTATATATTTACACACACACACACACACACACACACACACACACACACACACATATATATATATATATATATATATATATATATATATATATATATATATATATATATTACACTGAGCAAGAAAAAAATATATATATATATGTGTGTGTGTATATATAATTTTTGTGTGTGTGTGTATATATATATATATATATATATATATATATATATATATATATATATATATATATATATATATATAATATTTGGTTTTTTGTTTTTTTTTGTTTTTTGTTTTTTGGAATAAATGATGGAGCGATTTGAGGCTCTGGTAACTCGAATAATAAATATTTTCAGCTGTAATAAGCAGAAAAGCATTTCAGAGCACGAAAAAAAACAAACAAACATCAAATCATCCAATCTCACACTGGGCACCAAAACTAAAGAGATAAAGACGAGACATCCGGTTTGAACTCTTGACTTGAAAAATTCCACCAGCTACGCAACTTTTAAACCCACTGAGGTCATTTACCACCACCGGCTCCTCAAATCCGCTTGATTTTTATTCATCATGAAAACTTAGTTTATTGTGCAAATCTGGAACTTGCGCCACACACAGTTTATAGTGTAACTTAGAGCTCAGGTTACAGTCTGGGTTATGAGTGATTAGATAACTGTGATCAGATAACCATGAAAACACAAATGATTAAACAAATGTTGATTGATATAAATGATATATAAAAGAAATATAACTTTATATTTATGGTACAGAATCTTTCTCTGACCGGGAAAACCTGGTGTTCACCTCAGGACCTTATAATCACTATGAATTACTATTAATCCCTTATAATCACATGAACTGAAACACTATGCAGTGATTCATTGTGATCTCGTCGCTGCATTCGTGACGAAAAAAACAAACAAAAAAACACAGATGGAAGGCGTCAGGGTGGAGCTTTTAAATCAAAGCGAGCGATACCATTTTTGCACGTTAACCAGGACGTGCGAATATTGATTTCTTGTTTTTCCCGTAAATATACCTTCATGATCATACAAGGCCTTACAGAGTCTCTCTCTGGTGTGGAAGTCCTGAGTTTGAACTTTAGATTCAAATCAATTGAATCACTTTTTGCTGTGAAGTCGATGTCACAACGATTCCGAGGAATTTCGCAACGACTTGACGTAGAGCGGTTTTCTGCGAAAAACTAGCGCAAGTGGCAGAAATCAGTGTCGAGAACCTGGGCGTGTTCGTGGCTCCTGTACGCCTCGTCCGTGCATCTGCGGCGATGCAAACGAAATGCAGAAGTCAGATAATTAAAAGACTGCCGCAGCACAGGAAGTGTGTGATCTCGAAAGCGCAGCGTCCTCTGATATGTGTGGAAAGGAGCGGTGAAGTGAGGAAGGGGAAGTTGGGTAGGGTGCAGGCCACAGCCAGTCTATAATTCGAAACAAAAGCTTTTTGCAAATGAAGAAGGGCATATGCACAAACACACACAAGTGTGAGTAAGTGTGAGAGTGTATATATGTGTGTATGTGTTTATTATCAACCACATAATTTGATCATTTTCCGGTAACCACACGCACATCCAATTATGTTTTATTCCCCTTTTATACCACAGCAATTCCCCCAAGACAAATCTTTTTATTCAGTATTAAAATCGACACCCTGTGCTCTTTTTTTATATCCATTTATAGTTATGAAACGAGTCAGTTCCTGTTCTCACTCATTATAGCAGCTATAAACAGTAGTTCCTTCACAGCTCATTTTTACAGCCAAATTTCAAGATGTGTCTTAAAAAGCTCGTGGCAGCTCTTATGGATTTTTACTTTCTTTCTCTTTTTAAATGTTGCGTATCTGAAGAAATGCAGCAACACCTTCTAACCCGATCTGAGCGATGAATCCGGCAGTGGTATAACGAATAATATGTAATAATAATGCGAGTGATGAGAGTGATAAAAAACGATTTTCCCACTGTGGCACATTATCACTATTTTCGGATTCCCTCAACACGGTAGTCGACTAATTCTTGAGTGATTTGAACACTGATATCTGTACAGAGAAGATGTTTCGGATAATAAAAGTCTATACACTATATATGATTTAGAAAGTGGATGGAAATCCCCGGGCCGTGTTTGTGCAGTAATATTTTATATTAGACAGAGGCATCATGAAGCTGTGGTTTATACACACAGACAGGAAGCAAGGTTTGTAAGCATGCGGTTTCATATTAGAACAGTTCTCTCTCTCTCTCTCTCTCTCTCTCTCTCTCTCTCTCTCTCTCTCTTTCTTACTTGTCATTTCAGTCCTTTTTTTCTCTCTCTCATGTATTTCTGGAAGTACAAGTCAACACTTTTGTGCCCTATAACTATAAGTACATGTTAAAAAAGTTGCATGGGCGTTTATTCAGAGCACTGATGTTGCAGTTTTTTATTTATTTTTATTTTTTTATCACAGCATTAATAGTTAAATTACTAATTAAAGAATTAAAGTGAGATTGTGATTAGGCTTTTTTTTACCTTATACAGTTTTCTTCATCCGGTCTTCAGTCGACTGGAAACTGAGATGTTTTTTTCTTTTATTAAATTACTGTTAATATTCTTCCTGCTTATTTTATACCTTGGATTTATTTATTTATTTATTTATTTGTAGGAAAAATAAAGTCGCTCTAGGAAAGAGCTTCTTGCAAATAAATGTGAACGACGTGTTCCTTATTCCGCACTGCAAAGTGGATTATTCTCAGAAGTGTACAAGATACAATAAAAAAAAAAAACATGTCACGTCGAATCTGATTTCTGCAAATGAGCTTGTAATCAGTTCTATTATTCACGAATCGCCGCAATAGAGAAACGAACAATATTTTTGGATAATCTTTCATTTTTATCTATAAATACAAGTTATTTTTAGTGACATTTTTTAAGTAAAAGTAAAAAAAAAAGCTTGTATGCTTGAAAATTATAAAAAATTTAAAAAATAAAAAAAAAATTGTATTCCGTAAACTGATTGGAGAAAAGTTTATCTTCTAGTATGTGATTTTTCAGAGTGTGGATCTTACAGGAGATTCAGATATTTATAATGATCTTTTTGCATCACAAATTATACATGTCGTACTCTGTATGAATGTGTATGTGACAAATACAATTCGACTTTGCGGACGCCAGACCATTAGATCGATATGTGCGTTTTGAACATACAATTCCACATCTATTCCTGTCATGGGCTGTTATAATAAGCTCCACTCCTCTGGGAAGATGTTCCACTGGATTTTGTGGAGATTCGTATGGAGATTCATTCAGCTGCAAAGGTGTTAGTAAAGTCAGGTACTGATTTAGGTGGGGTGAGGAGGCCTGGGGTGCAGTCAGCATTCACATTAATTCAATAGGGTTTGAAGCTTATAGCAGGAGATCTTTCACTTCCACCAATGAAAAGCATATCTTTGAGGAGATGCTCCTGCTTTGTGCACAGGGGCATTGCGTTCAAGTGAAGGGAAAATGTCATGGTCCTGCATCCAGATACATCTAAAACAATAGTGTGCCTCTAAAAAAGTTTGGAGAAGAAGCACGTATGAGTTTTATATTGTGATTCTAGTATAATTGATGTAATCTATAGAAGTTACTACGCAATAATCTAATAAAGAATTAATACAGTTTGATAAAGACATTATATAATGGCTTTATCTTGCTTATCTGTTTGCTCTGTGCAGTGTATTAAAGCATGCTTTAGACTCTAATACACTCTGTAACACACTCCCTGTGAAAGCCCGTTTGAGAAAGACTGAAGAACGGAACAGCTTCGTTGCAGATGCGACGTTTGTTTGTACAGCATTCGAATCACCGCAACGCTTTTCAAAGCGCACTGTAGATTTGTGTTTGCTGCTTGTGGTTTTACTGAAGAGTGTGTATCTGTGCGTGTGTGTGTGTGTTTTAAATGCATGTGTAAAGTGGAACACAATCACAAACATGATCACACCGCTAAAAACAACAGCAGCAGTGTGTATTTCTGTCCTCAATGCGTTTTTTTTTTTTATGTGTCTGTATCTTCATAAGGCCTGTAATAAAAACCATGATTCTGTTTTCAGTTTTGGAGCCTCGTGGAGAACCGAGCGGTGAAGAGGAACACATAGATGTGTGCGAGGACGAAAGAACAGAGCAGAAGAATCCGGTGAACCAGGTAAGGAGCGTGACTGGTTAAGAAAACATGCGTGTTTTGGCTGCAAAAAAATGTCTCGAACAAACAAGAAAATTAAGATTTTATCTTAATATCACTGATAAAATTTTGTACTGTATGTGAACATTGTGTTTCACACTGTTGTGGACAATTAGTCAATAATGTGTGGTGTAACTATGTAGCTACGTGGTGGCCATCTTGGAAAATCATATTTACCTTCACTAATTTACAAACGTTTTAGAAAAATTCGATCAAAAATGTCCCTTAGCGTTTTATATGGTTTCTGAAAGACACACGCATGCTCCTTTTGTTTCTATGCAACAAACGGTAATGGTATAAAGATTTCATCTAAACAAACAAATCTATAAATGTCCAGATGTTTAACTTTATTTACATTGGAAAAAAAAAATCCTCCCTCAGCATCTGGACACTTCGTTTTTCTCCAAACATTCAGCTGAAATACTTTTACTGTGCCTCTCGTAAAAATGGTCAAAGATGTCTTTCTGATCCAGTTCATCTCACAGCAGTTCAAAAGGATTTAGATGCAGTGACTGGGCAGGTCGTTCCATGATAGATATCACTTAATTACACGTACAGAACTCAGACGTGCGCTTCGGCTCATCGTCTTGTTGTACGGTGAAGTCGGTTCCAATGAGCCGTGGTCCAGACGGAACTACATGTTGTTGATGTATGGAATGGGAGCCATGTTGGTTCCATTCACCTTCTGGAACCTTCCCTGCTCCAAAACAAACCCAAACCATTAAGCTTCCACCTTCATGTGTGACTCACAACAAAAGGAACATACATGTGCCTCAAAACCATAAAAGACGCCACACTTTTGACATTCGACGTATATATGACTTTGGTTATTGCTATAAAACGAGCTGTTGCTATAGAAACAACATTAGACTGGAAAAAATAATGAAAAAAAAAAAACCCAGAACATGTTGGTTGTGATTCTGGGTCATGCAATTCGAGTTAAAATTTCCGTGTTTTCACAAAAACCAGGACGGGTGAATCTTGGAATTCACAATCACCAGATGAGCACTTGTTCAAAGGGCTGCTATGACTCAGTTGCAATTTTCCCCCCGTTCATCGTCTTGCAAGACTTTTAAATTGACGTGTGAATGTGTGTTCCAGTAGGTCAACACTCATACTCATCAGTGTCATACCATGATCAAGTTTCTGCTGACAATGTGAGTTTAAACATGCTTAAACAGTCTCACAGTTTTGAAGCCCACAGGCTGAATTTCCACACATTCATGACACGATTTACGTCTTATTTGATGACGATCGGTGGCATCACTGCCAGAAACACCTAAACAAACCGGTCAACTCCTTCAGAAAGTACACGTCATTCCACTAAACTGATCAATGACATGAATTTTAAGGGGCTGAAAGAATATTTAGATGGAAAATTCCAATTACGTAAATCAGATCTAGATGATCAGGCAAATCAGGAATGGTGACTGGGGTTTGTTTTCCTTGTTTCACTCTGAGGCTACACAGCTTTTGATGTCTATATTACCTAATGAAGGTCTATGTCACCTAATGACATTCTCTGTCTTCCAATAAATATCTGTGTTACGAAATGGCAATCTTTATCACCTAATGAAAGTCCGTGCCACCTAATGAATGTCTATGTGACCTAATGAATGTATACGCCACCTAATGAAGGTCTGTGTCACCAAGTGAACGTGTATGTCACCTACTAATATAAAGAATGACATATGGGATATAGGAAAGTATATATACTAATATATATACCTGCACCCCAGGCCTCCTCACCTCACCTCCATCACCTGACTTTACTAACGCCCTTATGGATGAATGAATCTCCACAAATCTCCATAAGCACATTTTAAAATCTAGTGAAACATCTTCCCAGAAGAATGGAGGGAATTATAAGAGCAAATTGTAGCTAAATGTGGAATGCAATGCTCAAAAAAAGCTCCTACTGTACTTATGACTAGGTGTCCGCAAACTTCAGGCAGTATAGTGTATGTCACCCAGTGGACGCCGATGCCTATGTCACTAAATGGTAGCTTACGTTACCAATTAACCATCTATGTCAACTAACGGAAGACTGTACAATGTAATGCATCTTCACATCACCTAATGAATGTCCTCGTCACCTAATGAGTATTCAAGTCACCTAATGAATGCTTATGTCACCTAATGAATTTCTGCATCCCCGAATGAATGTCACCTCAAATTCAGATATAAGCATATTATCACAGTCTGACTTTACTGTTACGTGGCGGCCATCTTGGACGAATGTATTTAAACTTTTTAATCACGCCTCTAGCTAGGCTCCGCCTCCTTTTTAAACATACTACAAGGCTGGCGTATTTACTGTACTGCTTCAGTTTAGTATTTATTTGCAATTTACAAAGATTTTAGAACGTTTTGAAGACTCGGCCGTTGTGTTTTATTTACGAAAACAATGAAACGACAGCGATTCAGTGGTGGAATTAAAAACTTTTTGTCAAACTATTTCTTAGATGCTTGGAGTGTGACTCACTTTGGTCTGGAGCACCTGCGGCTTTAACATTTATATTTTGCTTGTGTAAGATTTTGCGTCAGATTTCGGAAGCTACACATTTCCAGCGGTGAGAGCTGCCCTTCCTGTCAGCGTCCCTTTACATTTGCGGACTGACTTTCGTTCTGAGACGTTATTGACGTGTCCCACGCACAGTTTTTTTTGTCTTTTCGTCTCTGCACAATATGAAATACGGTGGAAATTTAACAGCGCAAGGTTTACGGCAAGTTTGTCGCGTCAGGCTGTTTTTAGTCGCGGTTTTGTTACAGGGGGTGGGAGTGTTTTTTAGGAGGGGGAAGGGGGAGAGTGGCAGTCGGACAACAAGCTGCTTCCTGTTTGAAACCGGCAATGTCGCATTCGACAGCTTTGTGGTCTGAAATATCAACGAAATATCTTCGGTCGCTCTTCAAAAAAAAAAGAAAAGATAGAAGTAAAAAAGTGTCAATTTCGCAGTTCAGTTCTTTCTGCATTTCAGGATTTGAGTTATATATACGGATTTTCTTTGTATTGCAGAAGTTCCCAGATTAGTTTGCAGATTACAAGAATTAAAGACAAGAAAAAAAAGGCTCTTTTCTTCGAAACTGGGTTTTGTCAATTTCACAGGAAGTGTTTGTGCAGACGGTGGCCTCTGAATGCTGCGGGTTAAAATTTCACTGAAGATGCAAGAATAATCTTTTCAGAAGCTACGTGTTGACAATGAAGCGATCATTAAAAAAATAAAAAAAGGTCTGCACAGATGCCGGTATGATACTTTTGACTCATTTAGGGTTACCCCTTTGTGGCCCACATTTGCAATATTATCCCTTTTACAGAACGCAGAAATGGTTTCAGCTCTGTCTTTTAAATGACTCATTGCGCTTCAATATTACTCAGTGGCAGCAGAAGCCACCTCAACGCTTCACCAAGTTAGTCATTTCAAAGGTCTGCTTCTGGGAACCGCTGGTTTCTCTGAGGAACTTCGCATCGCAATTCACTCTGAAACCTTAAGAGTGAACATTGTTTACACGAGGCCCCCCTGAACGACCCGCTACAGACGTCAAACGGAAAGTCAAGGGTTTACTGTACAGCCACCCTAACCCTAAGCCGATTGGTGGAGTTTTTATTTTCTGCAAGATATTGGACGACGGAGTCAAACTGAAATTCCTTACACGGAAAAAAAATCATATGTCACATAACGTTTTAGCAAGCCGTGACCCCGTGCTGACATAAACACATTCCATTTTTGCTTGTGAAACACACTGCCGGTTTATTAGGAACGCTATAGGAATACTGGTGCATCGCTGGAATTTTTACTTTGAGATTGCAGGAGATTCAAGCTACAACATTGGTGTAACCAAAGGTGCTCTGTTGTAGATGAGAATATAATTTGATTTTAGATAAAGAATAGGATCAGAGCTTCCCAATCAACCAAATCATCTTTCATGCCTGGTGTTTTTTCCTCAGTTCAAAGATGCTACTTAACTATTGGGATGGAAGCCATTAGAGGTCAATGCCAGCAAATGAATGTTTATTTCACTTAAGTTTCCTACATTATAAAGCCAAAAACATGAAATGTGTAAATATACAGTGGCTTGGTGGCCATCCTGGAATCCAAAACTGATAAATTGTCCGTTTGTACGCGGAGCTGCAGAACTCAGACTTTGTTCAAAGGGTGTTTGTTTGGTATTAATGTGCATGTCAGGAAACCCTTCCTCGGACCATCCCACCACCATCAGCATTCTGAACGGTTTTCCACGTCACAATCTGCTGTAGAAATCGAGATTCATATGATCAGAAAAGGTTCTGTGGGTCCAGTTTGGGTGAGGATTCAGCAGTTATGAGCTCTTATACTGCATCCTGAGATCAAACACGCAAATGATTTTTGATCTTTGCTGATGTTTGCTATCTATCTATCTATCTATCTATCTATCTATCTATCTATCTATCTATCTATCTATCTATCTATCTATCTATCTACTCACTTTTTTTAACGGATTCAAAACCTTTTACTCTCTTTTTCCACTCGGTACTTTTTTGTTTTCATGTCATGTCACGCAACTCCTGCTCTGAATAATATCAGGTGAATTCTGGAGCGAACAATCGCTCACTGCCACACCGACCACAATTCTTTCCTCACTTCATAAAAACGCTGCAGAACGGTTGAGCGTGTGATTGATCCTGTGACAGTTGGTGTGTGTTTTTGCTGCCCTGGTGTTTTTCATTTCCTGCTTTGTGGCCTGCCCCTCTCTGAGACTCATTGTCTTCGCTCTTTATTTATTCTGGTTGCCACTTTAGCGCACTTCCACTTTGGCCCTCACCACACTAGACATTAGACAATCCGGCATCTTTTTCTGATGATATTCAACTGGCACCGTTTTCTTACATAGAGCTCATCTCCTCTGGGAAAGGAACTGGCCAGATGTTTGTGTTAACACCACGAGTGAACACCATGTTTCTGTCACATGCACATGAACAATCCTCCACTCATTCTTCTGCTGATGTATTGTCCTTTTCTTTGTTTGCTGATTTATTGTCCTCATATTTGTATGTATCATAATGCTGTATAGATTCAATCTCTATACTTTGTAAATGTATTAATTTTCAGAATCACTCCACTATCTCTCTATCAACTACCTATATACTTGTCTGTCTGTCTGTCTGTCTGTCTGTCTCTATTCCTCTGTACATTGCACCAAATGTAAAACGATGAAAATATGCAAATAAGAAAACATTTCAATATGCAGATTTTTTTTTTTTTTTTTTACAGAATTTGCATATCCAAGTTGCAAAAACTGGAATTTTAAAAGTTCAAGGGTGCGTGGTTGGATTAGTGTTACCAAGTTTCCTCTCTGTGTCTGCGTGGGTTTCCTCTGGGTTCTCTAGTTTCCTTCAACCTCGAAAAATGTGGCATCGGGGGTTAAAATTTTCCTTGAGATATGTGTGTGCATGTGAATATTTATTCACCGACCGAATTTTAATACTTCTCCAGTGTAAAGATTGCACACTTTGACGTCATCATTTCCTCATCACAGCAATTTCCCAGTTTCCCCAGCGTTCCCTTCTGACCTCTTGGTCTTTTAGTTATGAGACGTGTACAAAGAAATACTTTGTTGTAACACTTAGACCTTATTGCATCAGCTGTTTCTCTGCAGGAAGTACATTACATCATTTACACCTTAGACAAGTAAAGGTTCATAAAACAAAAGAGGTGTGAACAGGATACCACTTCACCATCACACCTTTAATTATTATTAGTAGTAGTAGCAGTAAAACATAATTGAGATTTTTTTTTTTACATAAACCTTTTATCGGCCCTGTAACTAGGATGAGGTATAAACCATGAATCATTTGTTTAGTGAGAATTTCATGCCTCATAAATAACAAAATAAAATGTCAAATGTCAAACATACAAATCGAGCTAAAAGTCAAAGAATAACGTGAAAAACTCCACGTGACACTAAAGGGATCATGTGAAAATCAAGGAACTGTGCACATGAATCATGCATTAAAAAAGACGCGTGTAAAAATAAAGGGAACGTATGGAAGAGTGACTTGTGAATGTAAAGGAAACGTGTAAGAAGTCACTTATTAAATTAGTATGAAATATTATGTACAGTATAAATTTATATAAATATTTAAAGGAATCATATATGAGTCACCTGCACAACAAACGAATCATATACTAAGAGACGATGATGATGATGATGATGATGATGATGATGTACAAACAAATGATTTTAGTGAATCATGTGTGGATGAATACAGAAATATGCCTTTCATGTGTGTCAATTTAATAACCTAAACATAAAGATTCAATTTCTAAAAAAAAAAAAAGTGATAAATAAGTTTACAGCATTAGGCAGAAGCCCTTGTTTAGATACAGTTTTCTCAGTTATACAGCTGAGCAGCTGAGGGGTAATTGTCTTGCTCAAAGGCTTTTCGGTGCTGGGATTTAAACTTATAACCTTCTGATCACAAGTCCAACCTCGTATCCACTGAGCTTTACACTTTTACATGCAGGTGAAAAAAAAAATGACTATAACCAACACTGCATTTCACAGCTTGTCTTTAGAGTCAATATCTCCCCCTCAATTTAAAACACGTTTACTGTGTGTGTGTGTGTGTGTGTGTGTGTTACAGTAAGTGTGTGATAAGTGTTTCATTGTGTATGTGAATGTATGTATATGTTACTGATGAGAGTGAGAGTGCAGAGCCTCTATGTGTAAGTGTGTGTGTGTGTGTGTGTGTGTGTGTGTGTGTGTGTGTGTGTGTGTCTGTGTGTGAAACCCCCGTGTGTTTCGCTTCAAACAGGATGACAGCTTACGTGTTCAAAGCAGTGAAAAAAAAAAAAGAAGAAGAAGAAGAAGAAAAAAACACACACATTCTCGGTTTTACTATGAATCGTCCCGGAAGGAGGTGATATGAACCCACATTCACCTGAAATTTGAGGAGATGATGAGAAAGTGAATCAGATCGGGGTTTTTCTTTTTTTTCTTAATGTGAGAATATGTGTTTATATGAAAGTGAAATTTCAAGTCGATTGAATCAATCAAAAAGGCAGAGAAGCGTCTTCCTGTAAATGGAAAAAAAAAATGAAAAAAAGAGAATTCGACACCATAATATATAGCGAAGGAAATTCGAGGGGGATTCTCGGCAGGAATTCCCAGAATTCATTTCCAGAATTTGCTTGGAATTCAAGTATTTCACGCTGCACTCTGTCTTCATTTCATCTTCAGTTCAATCGAGAAATGACGAGTTCAGAACTGACCAATGGGAGCGCAGAGGAGGTGAAGCCCGGCCAATCAGAGAGCGAGGAGAGGGCGTTTGTTGCAAACCTGAAGCAGTTTATGATTGACAGAGGCACGCCCATCGAGAGAATACCTCATCTCGGCTTTAAACAGAGTGAGTACACAAACACAAGTGCCTTGTGGCAGGTTTAAAGGTGCCATCAGCGTTTTATTGTCAAATTTCCAATCAGGCATCCAACCAGTCAGAGCAAGCAAACAGGAACTCGTCTCGCAACCGTTTTTTAATGTAACGATGGAAAATATCGAATTGGATTTTTGATTGTTCTTCAGTAAAATGGCTTTAAACTTAAAATTTTCTCGCCATAAGCTTCAGAATTCTGAAGTCTGCAATATCAATGTTTTATTTGCAATACATCAGATTGTACTTTTTGTTCTTCTATGAGACCAATACGAATACTCCATTTAAATTAAACTTTCTACATTTCAAAATTCCAGCAGTTGGTTCTTCCTCAAACCGTTAGCACAAAGTCAGAGACACACAAATGTAGTCATTGGATGCATGAAATTCTCCATTCATTCGAACTAGGAGATCCAAACCTGTTCCAGCATGACAATGCCCCTGTGCACAAAACCAGCTCCATGATAATCTGCTCTTACCTGAGTTGCCGTGGAAGATCTCCTGCTACAGAGCTCTGACCTCAATCCTACTGAACTTGAATGAATGTGAATGCTGACTGCACCTCAGACCTCCTCACATCACCTACATCAGTACCAACACCCTCGTGGCTGAACAAGCAGACTCCAAAATCTAGTAGAACATCTTCTGGGACTATATGTGAAATGGGATTTTCAAAAAAGAAGCTCACACTGATCTTATAAGGCTCAGGTTTCCACAAACGTTAGTCTAAGTTGTGTAGGTTTCATCTAACCTGGAAGACATTAACAATTATATGAGTTTACTGTTTATTGTATTTCAATAGAAAAAGACATCCGTCACAACTCTATTTTGAAAACGAGTCTCTTGCGGACGTGGGTGAAGCTGAAAAATGTATTTTTAAAGTTTTTTTGTGTAAAAATTGTTAAAGATGCTAAACTGGTAGCTCTGAGTTTCCCTAATTTGCAGTAGCATTAACTTTATAAATGTATAAATTTCGTGTGAACGAAAAACATTGAACATTCGTCTTTTGTGAATTTTCTTGAGTACATTTTTAACTTTGCATAATGATGGAAAAAAAATTTTTTTCAAAATAATTGACCGTTTTTACATTTTGATAGTTTTCACATACTTTCTACATTAAAGTTAACGTGCAAACTTTGTGTTTTTTCAGTTGACCTGTGGAAAATCTACAAGGCTGTGGAGATACTCGGAGGCTATGAGTCGGTAGGTCTGCAGACCTGCGCATACACACATATACACACACGCACACTGACACACGCAAAGAGCTCCGTCACATACGAGCCTTCAAGTGTCATAGACAACTAACTGAACATCTCATCGCTTCTTGACCAGCAGCTCTTTGAGGAGGATGTTTTCTATTTTCTTTTCTTTTTTCTTTGTGTTTTTGCGGCCATCACTTCTTCGAGACACTTTGGCTATGGAAACTCGAGCTTGTCCTAAATTCGTTTTGAAAGCGGTGGCCGTTAAAACCACAGTGAGAGCTCAAAGGAGGGAGGGGGGTAGTCCAACTTCTCTCCTCAGACATCCTATAGCTTCGCTTTTTGCAAGACCCTCTGCCCACCTCTGCTTTTTTCTGCAGCGCTCACCCAGAAAGTTTCCACTCACACAAAGTGTGAGTGTGTGTATGTGTGTGTGGTTAGAGCAGCTCCTCTCACCACTCTAGCCATCTTTACATTTTCGACCAAAGGTCTGAAGATATGAATGTGTTTGAGAAAATGCATGTTTTTTTTGTGTGTGTGTGTTTCCATTCTTTGAAGAAACAAAAAGGCCTAAAAATCAAAAATTGTAAAATACTATGCTTTGCTGAAAGTACACTCAGATCAAAACACAATGAGGTGTGAGAAAATTGCGTTAAAACACGCAAAATTGTAGCGATATGACTAACAACATTCGGGTTGGTTCGAGATAATCACGCAGATATTGTGTTACTCATAACACAACATGACACAAATCAACAATTGCACAATTACTCACCGCAGGTTTATCGGTGTAAATCAAATACGTGTAAAAATTGATCGCTTACTAATCGTGATACCAAGAGGGTTCCAGTAAAAAAAAAAAAAAAAAAATTGATTGGTCGGATGTTAGTTAGTTTTCAGCTACAGCAGCTCTGATGGTAGTGCGCTTTCTGATATTGTGTAGTAACCGATTTAGTGATATAGGGACGTGTTCTGT
The DNA here is from genome assembly GCF_014805685.1 of Silurus meridionalis. NCBI lineage: Eukaryota > Metazoa > Chordata > Actinopteri > Siluriformes > Siluridae > Silurus > Silurus meridionalis. Next base: position 1,873,483 of record NC_060900.1, on the reverse strand, counting down.
AAGGATTCTTTAGAAGAATTAAAGAAGTCTCCAGCGTCAGAACTTTGTAACAGTCTGAGATCAAGTATAGGAGTGATGGTTTCTCTTCAACAAAGAAAGAGTGGGAAAAGAGAGAGAGAGAGAGAGAGAGAGAGAGAGAGAGAGAGAGAGAGAGAGAGAGGCTGTTGATGGAGCCACCATAATGTAAGCAAGTCAAACCTTGGAGGACACAAATACAAGAAACCATTTGCTAATGAATAAAACACATACTGTGTGTATATAGTAAATACATGGATACTTTCTCACTGTAGGTGGTCTAACCCTGTGTGTGTGTGTGTGTGTGTGTGTGTGTGTGTGTGTGTTGCCAGGTGACGACTCGTCGCTTGTGGAAGAATGTGTATGATGAGTTGGGCGGTAGTCCGGGTAGCACCAGTGCTGCCACCTGCACTCGGAGACATTACGAAAGGTAAAATCCTCCACTTCATCAACCGAATTCAACTCCGCATTACTTGTGTAAAGCTGCTTTAAAACGCAATACAAATAAGAATGACTTAAATTGAAATCGACACACATAAATCCATATGTATTCATCATGCACACTGTTATAATAGGAAATTATTATGAATCATATCAGATTGTATTCTTCTAATACCAGCGTATCAACATCTAATGCCTTCTTCAATATTACATCATCAGTACAATCCAGACTGTGTAACATGGATCTGATACTGTACTGTGTTGACACTCACACACACGTACTACGCAAGTTATGTGCTATTTGTATTGACTAGTCAATAGATGTATGCGGCAGAATTTCTGATGCAATCAGGTCGTTTTCTTGGTTGCAAGACAGTGACAACGGGAGTCTTTGAAACTCACTTACAGTACAATGTAGGAACCATGACTAAAGACATGTCTCAATTCTATCACGTTGGTCATCTTTCAGCAGGGACAGACGGGTGTATACCAGGCATCTTTACTCTATTATATCCTCATACATCCAACTGGTTTAATATTGTGTAGTGTTGCACAAAGAGCTTTCGTTGTAAAACCTTTCATAAGAATGGTGATAGTGTGAATGTTGTTAAAGTGGAATTTTGGCTTCATTACCAGTTAGGACATCATGATTGTGTTCCATTTGCTCATGCGATTACAACATAGCTACGTAATTTCGAAGCTTGAATGGCAGTTTGAATGGCCTCGATGTTCTCTGGTGTTCCTCTCAAAATGACGTCCTACCTTTTACAATGGGCGCTCTTTTCACACTGTTCCACTGCTCCACTAATGGTAAAGGGTTCTAAACGAGCTTACACTGGTTCCAAACAACTGATGATGCCTCAGGGTCACCAACTCCTAGTTGCAAAATGTCCTTTTTACCCCACGCCACCCTGTACTTTTTCTAGGAAACTATAAACAATGACCAAATTGACAAAGGTAAAAATAAATCCAGTGAAGAGATGATCAGTGTTCTTCACGTCACCACTCATAATGTCATAATGTTATGCCTGATCAATGTATACACTTTTTTATTTCATGAATGCCAAAAAAGGTTGTTTTAGTGGTTTGGTTACATTTTAGAGCAAATGAAATCACAGCTCTAAAATGATCTCAGCCAATCGGTGGTTCATGAAGAGTTTCAGAACTGAAACTACCCAGAAATCTGATGTTCTGATTTTACAAGCAGGGCTTTTAAACGTTAGCGTCACACATATGATGCAGGATCATCATCATCATCATCATCATCATCAGCTGAATTTACATTTACGAGTGAAGTTGTGTGTCTCCTTTCTCTCGGCAGGTTGGTTCTACCTTACGAAAGGCATCGGAGGGGAGAGGAAGACAAGCCACTTCCTCCATCGAAACCTCGTAAACCGTACAAGAGGAGTGAAGACGGCAAGGGCAAAAGCGAGAGCAAGAAAAGACGGAGGGCAGATGGAGACGACCCGGAGGTAAAGCAAAAGCAGGATTTGATTCTTTTCTGCATTTAGGTTCTTTCGATTCACAGTAAAACTAACGTGGTTTCAGTAGTAGAATATTTAGCTTCGTCCTTGAAACCAGACTTCCTCCTTTTTATGGTAAAAAATAATGACTTTTTTGGTCTTATGCTTCAAAAGGAAGCCAAACACCTCTAATTCTTAGTGGCTTTTTTTTCTTGAACAAATTAGTCACACTGAGAAATACCACAGGAAGCCAGACAAGATAATAAACCTTTAGATTAACTTCAGATGAACTTCCTGTGTGTTCATTATCTCAGCAATGTGAGATATTTCTCAGGAAAACCTGAAAATTTTCATTCACTACCCTTTCCTGTCATCTGAACACCAGAGCTTGTTGACACACATTAAGGGTTCCTTAAGGGTTCTTTGGATAAGTATGAGTTCTCAGATGTGTATAGTTGTCCTACTGTGTGTAGTGTATTGTAGAAAATCAAAATGTGTGTGTTGTTGTTTGTCAGGAAATCCTGAGAGGTGGTCATCCCTGTGAGAGAGGAGTGTGTTCTCACTCTGGACACTCATGGCCAGTTAAGCATTCGGACAGTGACCAGATCTCACCTCAAGACATGTGCCTCAGAGAAAAGCCTCTTCTTCAGCCACTAGTCCCTGCTCTCGTTATTTCCCCTCTGGAGAAGAAGAAGCGTATGGCACAGGCGAGCTTGAATGTGGTGCCTTCTACTGGCCTGGAGGATGGAAGTGAGCCTGAGAGACCCTCTGTAATTCACCTGTCTCATTCATCTACACCTTCTGGACGTGTAAGCCACGCTTCTGACGGGTCACCCCTGCCTCTGTCCTCTCCCTCGTCCTCGCGGAGCCCTTCCCCCTTTTCCGTTTCCTCAGAGGACTGTGTCGCGGTGCCGATCCAGAAGACGACAGCTCCAGAAACTGAGAAGCAGAAGCCAGCACGCTTTGGGCCCTTGCCTGAATCTGGAGTACGTGTGTGCCAGCCGTTACCCCTCGCCCATAATCAATGTCCCAAAGACATGTCCTTTCTGTCTCTGCCACGCCTAGGTTATCAAAACTTCTTAAATGTCACATCTATACATCCAGACAAAACCCAGAGACACCCCGGGCTCCGGAACCCCATCCACGCGTCTCTAGGCTCGGCTCGCTGGGTGCCCACTGACTCGAGTTTCACCAAGGTCATCCCTCGATCCTGCGATCCCTGGAGACCCATATCATTACAGCCTCTCTACAAACCCCAGACCCCCAATTCCAAGAGGCCGAATAGCACCGAGGCCTACGTAAAGAAGACTCAATCACCTCTACGCTTCCTGGATCGAAAAGACAAATCCAAGATGGTGGTCCCCAAGCCAGTGCCGACTCAACAGTACCTGGTTAACCAGACCGGGTTGCCCACCTTGCCGTACTTGTTTTCAGGTTTCGAGACACAAAGGCCTGAAATGATGGAACAGATGAAAGCTTTACCTGTTCCTCCTGTCATGATCCCCGCTCATCTCAACATTTCTTCATCCCAGACACATCCCACACATCACCTGCAAATTCCTTTCCACAGGCCATATGACCCCACGCTGCGTCCGTACCCGTTCTCAGTCCCGGTCTGGCATACCCCCACCGGGTACAGCATGGCAACGCTGCAGCCATATTAACCTCAACTGTTCTTTTCTGCTTTCCGGAGAGAATGGATAGTGCTTGAAGTGGTTTTTGGTCACAATAATGTAGCTTTATGTTTGGCATAAGACAAATCTCAGTGACGTGATTCACGAAGGTAACTTCTGATAGTCACTCAGCCTCAATAAGACATTTTACTTCACTTTGATGACTTGAATTTCTTGACAAATGTTCTTTTATTGGTTTAAACTGATTTTTTACTCACATCAGCACATTATCTCGTCATGACTTGTGGGTTGAAATGGAAGGTAGTGTTTCAGAAGGAAGGTACTATTATCTTATTAAAGAACAGTATGTATTTCTCTCTCTCTCTCTATCGCTCTCTTTCTTTCTCTCCTAAAAAATAATTTTAAGCACTGGATAAGAGAAACATATGATACTAATCTATTAGAAATGAGAATTAAATGGTAGTACTTAGACGATAACAAACAACAGTATTTGCAATCCATTATTTCGCACTACTGACCGAATCGCTCTGTTTTAATTCACAAAGTATTGTGTTTGTTAGCGTGTATATTTACTGTGTACAGAACTTTTTTTCCTTATTAAATAAATTTTGTACTTTGTAAGAAATTCCTCTCAGGTTTGATAAAAATGTTTTCATATATAGTGCACTGAAAGTCCATATAACAGACACAATCTAAGTTAAATGATTGAGAGTGTAGGAACAATGTTCCAAAATTGCTTTTTCTTTTTGCTGATTTGTGCTTCAAAAGAGACAAACTGACAGAGGCTTTGCAGTCGTTTTAATGTTGTAGCGCCCCCTATTGCAAAAAAAAAAAAAACTAACTGAGTATTTCAGTGTTAGGATAAGTGTTGACTGTCTATATATGATTGAATTGTTGATTATTCGATATTTTATTTGATTAGACTGTTTGGTCCTTTCACACACATACTTGATGCATAGCACCAATAAATCTATCTATCCACATTCAGCAATGTTCTCAACAATAATATCAATATAAGTCACGTGACTAATAGTAATACAATTGCTTACAATAAAGACCCATATCTACCAAAAAAAAAGACTAATTAATTTTTACTTTTAATAAACAGGTCAGACCATATATGTAACTGAGCATAGGTTTTTATGTATACAGTGGCTGTCAAACACCAGGTCTTTCATGGTTTTTCAGACACATTCATGTTCCTTTTGTTTACTAAGCAAAAAAGACAAAAAAACAAAAAAGATTTGGACAGTGAATGAGTGGAAGAAAGTTCTCTGTAGTCCAACAGAAGAACTTGTGTAAGATGGAGAACAGGAGAGAAGATTCCACAGTCCACAGTCACACATGGAGGTGGACGTTTAATGTTTTGGGGTTGTTTTGGAGCAGAGAAGGTTCCAGAAATTGAAAGGAATCCTGAAACAACATGGCTCCCATTCTATACTTTAACACCATGCAGTTCCATCTGGACTGCGGTTCATTAAAACAGACTTCACCGTGCAATAAGACGATGAGCCGAAGTGTACGTCTGAGTTCCGTAAGTGTTATTTAGAGAGCAGACAGACGTCTGGAGTGATGTCTATCATGGAACCACCTGCCCAGTCACAACACCTAAATCCTACTGAACTGCTCTGAGATGAAGTGAATCAGAAAGAACAACTTTTGCAGTTGGAGAATTTCAGCTGGATGTTTGGAGAAAACTGTCCGGATGCTGAGCGTGTGTAATAAAGTGAAACATCTGGACATTTAAAGATTTGTAAAAGACACACACACAAACACCCCAAATATCTGTCTCACAATTTTACCTTTCTAAAGCTACACTATACCAATAATAGCTATATTTCTATATTTCAATAGCATATTTCATATTGTATAATGTGCGTTGTTACTAGAAATCATTGTTATTCTTATTTTCTAATTCTTTCAAATCTTGTTTTAATATGATATTAAAGTTTTTAAGTGTTGAATTGGGCAATTATTTTGTGTATTGCGTAATAGTGCGCATTAATAACCCTCTCGAAGAACCACCATCCGCAACAACGTCATAACAATATTAATAATAAAAATAATAATTACAGCAATCATTTTTAGAGATCATTTTACACCTATATTCAAAAGCTATCCTTAATGTAAATAATAGGTAAACCTATCCTTTTAAAATTTTTAATCCGAATAAAATATTATACCTCGTGTTTTTTTTTTTTTTTGGAATGCGCACATCTGCGCCGAAACAACCCCCTCGAACGTCACGTCACGGTAAACCACGCCCACGTGATATGGCGCGAATTTTTTTTTTTTCCCCCTTCCAGGAAGACGGTGTCGCTCACATTAGCTTCTCTGTCCCTCGTCTTTAACCGTTAATCCTACATATATTATTCACATTATGGCGGACGCGCTGTCGGAGGCGAGCGACCTGAGCGGAGGAGAGGAGAGCCAGGACGAGGATGTGCTGACCCCGCCCGAACTCATAGCCAGGCTGGAGGAGGTGAGGAGCCCGATAGTGGAGCCCCGAGAGCCGGGGATGCTGTGTCCCAAACCGCACCGAGGAGTCTGTCAGTAACAGGACACACTACAGGTTACCATAGTTACCTGAACGCTACAGCGACCTGGGTCAGCTCACTGCGTAGTGCTGCGGTGTGCGGTTTGGGACAGAGCCCAAAATTACAGCTCTGTTTTTATTACACAATGGAAAATGTCTTAGTTTCATTTTTGTGTTTATATATATTTTTTTAATTGTAAATTAAATCTTATTATTAACTACTACTTTAATAAACAATTCATTATATGATTATATGAAAAATTAGTCTTTAAAATAAATGTGTATATAAGGTTGATTAATTAATACCAATTAATCAATTAACACATGAATCAATTAATTTTGTTGAAATGGTATAAAGAAACATACTGTAGTGTGTGTGTGTGTGTGTGTGTGTGTGTGTGTGTTTGTGGTTCAGGCCTGGCTTAATGAGAAGTTCTCCCCTGAGCTGCTGGAGAACAAATCGGAGCTGGTGGAGTGTGTGATGGAGCAACTTACACACATGGTATTTTATACACACACACACACACACACACACACACACACATATGTATGACATAGACAGATTTAAGAGTGTGTGTGTGTGTGTGTGTGTGTGTGTGTGTGTGTGTATATACAGGAGGAGAACCTGCAGCGTGTGAAGAAGGGTGACCTGAAGGCCAGCATCCACCGCATGGAGATCGACCGCATCCGCTTCGTCCTCAGCAGCTTCCTCCGCTCCCGACTGCAGAAGGTAGCAGCATCACTGTAGTTACCATGGTTACCGTGATTACGTGCAGTTTTATGGCACGAATTAATGGCAAATTGTGCTTCATAACATTTTTAATCAATATCTAAAATGTTTTTTTATTTCTGTGTTCCCTGCGATGCAGATCGAGAAGTTTTTCCCTCACGTGTTGGAGAAGGAGAAGTCACGAGCCGACGGCGATCCCTCGTTCCTCTCCCCCGAGGAGTTCGCCTTCGCCAAAGAGTGAGCGTCTCGATCCGAACGAGATCCTGAACCATGGAAGTGCTTTCTGTCTGCAGGATTGTGTTCATCGATGTGGTGACGTGACGTGTGTCCACGTGTGTGGTGTGTCCGCAGGTATCTAGCGAACACAGAGGTGTACCTGAAGGCCGTAGCGCTCAGACACATGCCTCCGAACCTGCAGAGCGTCGACATGCTTAAAGCAGGTGAGACGTCTCCTACGTCTCGCCGTCTCCCCGGGGCCGAGCGATACCACAACACACCATCAATATCGTGATGTTACACTTTTCTGAGATCGCATATATATTATTTGGTGTACGTGGGCAAATTTGTGTGTTTCGCTGAAATGCTGTTTTGTGACAGCACCCAGCATTAGTCTTGTGTCTACAGATGTTTTGTGTGTGTGTGTGTGTGTGTGTGTGTGTGTGTGTGTGTGTGTGTGTGTGTTTAGTTCCAGAGCCGTGTCTGGACTCCTTTGTGTTCCTGCGTGTGAAGGAGAGACAGGAGAACATCCTTGTGGAGCCTGAGACTGACGACCAGAGGTACAGTTTTAACACACTCACACACATTTCAGCAGACTTCTTGAAAAAAATTATTGTAGAGGATGTGATAATTGTGTGTGTGTGTGTGTGTGTGTGTGTGTGTGTGTGTGTGTGTGTGTGTGTGTGTGTGTGTGTGTGTGTGTTTTCAGGGACTATGTGGTGGACCTGGAAGAAGGTTCACAGCACTTGATGCGTTATCGCACTATAGCGCCCCTAGTGTCGAGCGGTGCAGTGCAGCTGATCTAACACTAATAATAAATAATAATAATAATAATGTACACTGTATTTTATCTTTCATATATATTTATATTGTATTGCACTTATTAAGGAATCTGTTTGTGTCTGTGTTTTGTAAACTAAAGTGCTTTTCTGTCAGTTTGCTGTTGCATTTTTTTCGCTCGGTCATGTCATGAAACCTGAAGTTTCTCAGCCGTCGAGAACCGAGGCATTACTGTATATACAGGGGGAAAGAAACGAGGGGTCATTAAATAATGAATGAAATTTGAAAATTGAATAAAATATGCGTGTGTCCTGAATTGACAACAATTTGAAGCTGAGAGTTAAAAGTTTCAAAAGAAACAAAAATATATATTTTTTTAAAACAGATATTATTTCAGGATTGCAATCATTTAAAGAAAAGTTGGGGGAAACAATAGAGGGTACAAATCCATGAAGAAGAAAATGACAAATAATTAATAATATAGAGCCATTATGAATATATTAAGATAAACAATTTTTTTATATATATATATCTTAGAACTCAAACATGCTGAGCACTTTAGAGAAAAACTCATGTCAAGAAGGTTCAAACTTTTTCAGCTGTGTTTAGATAACAATAGTATGTAGCGGATTCCTTTTACTGATTTGGCAGTATATGTGCATTTTATGGCTTCATATCAATGCTAAGATCATTTGGCCTGATGATCCTGAAATCATTAAATAAAGAGGACGTGCGAGTTTTTCCATCAGGAACTAACACTGCTAAGACTCTCCACTTCCTCCTCTACAACATGTTGCTCTGGCGCAATTCTAAATGCAGAATGTTGCGCCGAAAATGATGCAGGAGTTCGGTCCGGACGCTATCTCTCAGCGTCCGACGCTGATGTTACACACCTTGCAGCTCGGGTCCTTCTTTGCATTGGCTGTGGAGAGGCTCATGAGCTGGTGATGGCCGCTGATCTGCTCCACCGTGCCGTGCTCCAAAGGCAGCGCTTCTGTATACAGGACCTCCAGGATGACGTCACTGGCGTGACAGAACATCGGTTCCTCCATAGGGGTGTATGTCAGGAAAGGGTTGGATGCCAGGTCCAGACGGGGGAGACGGCCGTTGCAGAAGTGGTCGCCCTCCGAGCCGACAGGTGCCATAACCAGGACGACGTAGTGATACGCTGTGTACATGCAGTAGAAGTCGGCGAAGTAGAGGTGCGTCTCGGGCTTCAGGAGGAGTGCGGCGGAGATCTGGAAGCGAAGGGGGCCGTAGGGGGAGTCTTTAGGAGGGAGGCCCGTGTCGAACTCGGTGTTGCAGCTCAGGAAGACGCCACGGAGCTTTTCATTGATGGGCGAGCCGTGGCTACCGCTGTTGTCTTTCAGAGATGTGGGCATTAAACCTTCACATTCCGTTCTTTTGGGGGAAAAAAGGATACCGAGAAGTAGTTGAAGACAAACTAAATCTGACAGAGGGCTTTAGATAGAACAAGCTTTAAAGAGGGGCCAAGATATTGCTAAGAGAAATTAGCATTTGGCTGTTCATATATATATATTTTTCAAGCTGCTTTGGTTCTACATTGTTTGCAAACTTGAAGCAGCAGAACAGAAGAGTTTCTGCTCAGTCCACCTCAGTCCCTTTACTGAAACCATGAAAACCTAATGAGTCAGGTTTCAAGGCTTGTACACACTTCTTGGACAGTAAACATTCGTAGACAGTGGGGTAAGATGATGAACTGAAACTAACCTGACATATTGGAAGTATTCAGGATGCTGATTGCGATAAAACACAGAGAAGCGCAGCAGCCTTCCAGCTACACCTCGAGCTTTATCCAGGAGCTGCTGCAGATGATCTACAGCATAATCTAGAATAGAATAGCCTTTTATTGGTCACGAATACATTACAGTGAAATCAGATCTACAGCATCAAACAACTCCAGATGCAGTTAATCAGCCGTAACATGTTTGGTGTCTGGACTCTGAGCTAATTAAAGCTAATCCCACTGCACCCTTACCAGAATGGCATTATGGGTAACGTAGGAAAGCAATTAAAACATGAAAGTAGACAGTTACTGGAAAACTCGATTGAGGTAAATGATGATTTGTACCCCCAGTGCAGAACTCCACCACCTGACTCCACTCAGACACCTGTAATAAAAGTAATAATATCAATATACAAATAATAATAAGAAGAAGAAATAGTCATAAACGAGGACCATGAACACATTCCAGAATGAGAAACAAATGAAAGGAGGAAGAGTGGACCTGGTAGTCTCCGTCCGGCTGGCGGATGGCGGTCTGTACGGCCACGCAGTACTCGGTACGAGGGCTCAGGAACCAGTGTCCTCTCACTGCCATTGGTAGAGGCACTGCCTTAGCCACCAGCTTAGTGGGAACATCCTGGGAAAACAGAAGGGAACATGGTTTTAGAGCATTCTTTCAAAACTAGTAGACACTGGAAGAAAAAGTAGACATTTTGTAAACAGCTACCAGAGAGTTCATGGACAGCAGTAGACTGGTCATTTTTTCTTGTTAAAAGGAAGAAGACATTTTGCAGACAGTACATACTTCTTAGACAGCTAGTAGACACTTTGTAGACAATCTGAAGACAGGTAACATACACTTCCTAGACAGTTAGTAGACACTTTGTTGACTAGCAGACACAGCTACTAGACACTTCATAGACACTTTGATCACAGCTAGATATGGGAGGTTTTTAGATCTCAGCTTAGATCTGAAGGCCATAAGTTCAAATCCCAGCCCATGAGGCCCATGAGGCCCATGAGCAAGGTTGTTAACCCCATAGCTACCAAATGCCATCAATGAAAATGTAAATGCCACGTGGATGTTTCACAATAATAAACATAACCATGTTCCAGCATGACAATACCCCTGTGCACAAAGCCAGAAGATTTCCATGCAGATATGCAATATGTTATCAATATTATGACTTTTTTAAGAATGATGTGTCATTCTAGATTTGAAATATAATAGTAATCATTTCCAAATTTCTGTGGTTTTATTCCTTATATCACTTATTGCTCAATCAAGTTTATTCTCTTGGAGTCCTGCACTGATGCTGTAAGAGCTCTTGTTCAGCTATTGTTTACAAGGGTGTTAGTGAAGTGAGGTACTGATGGAGGTGAGAAGGTGAGGAGGCTCCTGGGGTGCAGTCAGCGTTCACAGCGTTCGCTAGAGCAGAAGACCTTCCACCCCAACCCATGGAAAGCATATCTTCATAGAGATCTTCTGGCTTTGTGCACAGGAGTATTGTCATGCTGGAACAGGTTTTTGGGTCTCCTAGTATAAGTGAAGGGAAAGTCTTCTGCTACTGCATGCGATAAACTTTTGTTTATTGACTGCATGCTTCATAAATGGTCTTAATACCGTTCTGACGTCACATCAACACTCGGGAGTAAATTCAGACCAATTTACATTGTTAATTCTGCTGTTTGCACGTTTTGAAGTGTCCGACGGCCGTGCACTCGAAATATCCCTCCTTCTTATCAGGGACTAATATCAGAACTAATTAGTTTTTGTTGTGAAGTCTCGGGTCCTTTGACAAGCGAAACCAATTACCGGAAGTTCAGGATCTCATAACCATAGCAACCCCATCCTTCGCTCTGGAGTAAAGCGAAGACCGTGGTGGAAACGAACGTGATTATAAACGCATTTAGCAGCGATTTTCTGCAGCTGAAAAAAAGAGCTGCATTACGTGGACACTGAGGGAAACATTATTCACAGAATAATGTGTAAAAAAATCAACCCACGAGAAGGTAAAATCAGGTGCGTTTTCAAGGCAGCCATGTTGAGAACCAAACCCCGAGGAGCAATGGTTTATGCATTGATGTTTATTTATGACGCACACATTTTATCGTCGAGTTCAACGTCCCTTTAAACCGTCTGCTTGGTGAGCGCTCCGGCACAGTGGCCTTTCTCAGCTCACCGTGTGTTTTTTGTTGTTATTGAAGAGGAAGGGAGCGTGTGATGAGTCACCAAGCCCACGGCACTTTTCATGACGAGGTCTTTCGGGTTTCAAGATGAGAAGCGACCGGAAAAGCGACTGATAATCTGATCTCCAAAACCTCCAGCACTTTCATGTGTACTTCCTCTCTCTCTCTGTATCTCTCTCTCTCTCTGTATCTCTCTATTTTTCTGGCAGAATATCAAAGATGAAACATGGAAAAACTTTATCGATCAGATCATAATGGACTTTTATGTTCTAAATGGAACAGAAAAAAAAAAGCTAAACGCCGTTGATTGTCTTTCTGAGAAAAGATCTATCGCCGATGCCGCTTTCAGTCTCGGTTTCCTTTTTTTTCCCTTTTTTTTCTACAAAAGAGAAAACGATAAATCTTGAAGGAGACTCCAGTGTCAGCGCTTGCAGAGGAGTTCACTTCCTGCGGTTTTGTAGTCATTTCCAATTAAAATCATTTTTATTTATTTAAAAAAAGTACTTTTAGCAATGAACGTTGTCACAAAGCAGGTTTATAGACGTACAGATATATCAAATAAAAATGAACACAATATTTATTCCTAATAATTAAACCAGTGGTGAGAAAAAGTCAAGTCAAGTTTATTTGTATAGCGCTTTTCACAACAGACATTGTCTCAAAGCAGCTTTACAGAAATCAACAGTTAAGGTGAATGGTGTGAATTTGTCCCTGATGAGTAGCCGTGGTGACTGTGGCAAGGAAAAACTCCCTTAGATGTTCTGAGGAAGAAACCTTGAGAGGAACCAGACTCAAAAGGGGAACCCATCCTCATTTGGGTGACATCAAGAGTTTAATCATAAATCTTTCAACAATACAGAACACTGGAGAGTGAGAACTAACATGAGCACTGGAGTATAAGATTATAAGTAAATGTTCTTTCTACAGTCCTATACAGTCTTTATGGTTATAAAACCAGGAGCTACAGAGCTCAACATTTGTGATCATCAAAGATCCAGATTCACCTTGAGAAGAACTGGCCCCAAATGAAGAACCCGAGTGCCAGTGATATTTTAAATCCGTATAAACGTTTTTTTTCCAACTGAATACAAATATAATAGTTTCTCATTTCTATTTTTATGTCTAAAATAC
>NC_060900.1:1833100-1855600 GCF_014805685.1 Silurus meridionalis | reverse complement strand
CTGAGAGCTCTCTCTGTTTCTCTGAGTTAATGTAGAGCACTAAAAATCTCCAAGGACTTCTCTCAAAGCCTTAAATTTCACTCACTCACACACACACACACACACACACACACACACACACACACACACACACACACACCCCTGCTCCACTTTCATTTCATTAAAAAAAAGTCAGTCTTAGAAAGCTTTGTTTAGGGATTGAATAACACTAATGCAAACAACTCCAAAATTATTGGCACCCTCTAGAGCAAGGTCACGGGTATTGAATAATAATGATACACCCAACCAACACATAGAAATCAACCATGAAACAGATGTGGGTAACACAACCACACACACACATACACACACATACACTCACACGTGACAATTTCTGGTGCACAAAGCCAGAACATCTCCATGAAGATCAGATTTCCATGGGTTGGAGTGGAAGATCTCCTGCTATAGAACTCCAACCTTATTGAACATGAATTAATGTGAACACTGACTGCACCCCAGGCCTCCTCACCTCACCTACATCAGTACCTGACTTTACTGACACCCTTGTGTCTAAATCTCAAATATCCACAAAATCTAGAGAAACATCTTCCCAGAAGAGTGGAACTTATTATAAGAGTAATTTGGGGAATAGATGTGGAATGGGATGTTAAAAAATGGTGTCCACAAACTTATGATACATATTTTTTTTACTATTTATCTACAATATATATAAATATATAAACAAATAATTTCATTCCCATAAGTGTTATAACAAGTGTGAATATGAGAGGAACTGAGAATTGGCGAGAGGATCTGAAAGAGGGTGGAGGTAAAGGTTACAAACCAGGCGTAAAAAAACGCGAACACATCGTTTGACTTTTGCGAACTTTTAACTCTTAATACCATTTCAATTTCAATTCACTGTTAATGTCTGACACTAAAGAATTGACACTACGGCGTTATTCTCGATCCTTGGTCGTTTCTATAGCAACCGTTTCAATAAATGAAAAAATGCATCGTAAGGCTTACTTTAGAAAAGGATGAGTCTCCTGTGTCAGCACTTTCGTAACAGTCAGAGCTCAAAGCTGTCATTTTGTGCCGTGTGGTTTCTCTGTAACATGACATGCTGTATTTTTTTTATTTTAGTAGCTCAACAGAAGTTTATAAGAGGAAAGACAGAAGTATGTTTCAGGGAATTTAATGTAAAGATAAATGGACAGAAAGTGCTGTCCATCAATAAAACCACGGTAATTGTTGGTATTAAACTTTGAGACGTGCCTCAAACCTTTACACTCGACTGCATATATAGATAGATAGATAGATAGATAGATAGATAGATAGATAGATAGATAGATAGATAGATAGATAGATAGATACACAAAGTGGTATCGAAAAGATTTGAGTTTTGTAACACACCAACAGATGGCAGCACAAGGCTGCACACACAGTCACAGGGAGCACCGACCTTCATACATCAGTGTGTCAAAAGACATCTCCTGTATACATCGGTTGCTGTGCAACTGCTCTGTCACCGAGTTCTCCTTACACGTGAGTTTCTTGTCAGAAACAACGTGATCTCACTTCCACACCCACCCTACTTGCTAGAATTGGCTTCTGCGGACTTCCCGAAGATAAAGATGCAACTCAAAGGTCGCTGTTTTGACACCATTGTGGAGATCCAGAGCGAGTCTCAAAATGTTTTGACACCACCTCATATATATACAGCATATTGTACATATTTATACAGGATATTTTTAAGCCATTTTTCTAGGAATCTACTGTAGATCTTCCTAGAATTTTGATTTCAAGGAATTCTGAAGCGTTCTAAAGGGTTCTGAAGTTTGTCACGGAATTTTGCATCATTGGATTTTTGATCTTGATGCAGAGTCTTGAGAATGGATTCAGTGGAGGAGAGCGTGACTGATTCACTGAGATTGGCTTCAATCTCTTCTGAATGATTGAGAGAGAGAGAGAGAGAGAGAGAGAGAGAGAGAGAGAGAGAGAGAGAGAGAGAGTGAGATGTGGGAGAGACAGTGAGAGAGTGAGTGTGAGTGTGAAAGAGAGAGAATGAGAAAAAGAGTGGGAGAGAGAGTAAGAATGAAAGACAAAGTGTGTGTGTAAATATGTGTGTGTGTGTGTGTGTGTGTGTGTGTGTGTGTGTGTGTGTGTGTGTGTGTGTGTGTGTGTGTGTGTGTGCATTAAAGGTATTGGTCATGGCTCAGTTTTCTCCTAATGGTTTGACTCTTGTTTTTCCTGCAATGGATTTTTCCATAGTGAAAAAATGAAAAACATTTATTTTATTTTTTTGTCCTCTGAGAATTCCCCCAAAAAGGAAAAGCTTAAACATAACAGCCTGAGAGAGAGAGAGAGAGAGAGAGAGAGAGAGAGAGAGAGAGAGAGAGAGCAAAGGAGTAAAGAAAACAAAATACAGCAGCTGTGATGTGGAAAGTAAACACACTCACTCACTCACACACACACACACTCACACACACACACACACACACACACACACACACACACACACACACACACACACACACACACACACAGAAATATTAATGCAGACTCAGCAGCTTCAGAGAAATGAGACGAGCACACGAGCGTGGATGGACCAAGATCTTCCACTGCACCTGCACTCTGGTTACATAACAATACAAAAACTCCTGCAGATATGAAGTAGTGTTCACAACAACAAGCATCACACACACACACACACACACACACACACACACACACACACACACACACACACACAGAGAGAGCAAGAGAGAAAGGAGGCTTACCTCAGTGCCTGCAGATCTGCGATCAACACCAATGCTGGACTGGTCGAGAGAGAGAGAGAGAGAGAGAGAGAGAGAGAGAGAGAGAGAGAGAGAGAGAGAGAGAGAGAGGGAGAGCGGGAAAGGAGTGTGTGTATATATGTGTGTATGTGAGTGAGAAAGAGAGAGAGAGAGAGAGGAGAGAGATGGGTGCTGCGGTGATGCTGTTTGTATCTCTGCTCTGGCATGGAAGAAGGATGGAGGGAGATTACTCTTTCTCTGTCTCACTTTCTTCTCCTCCTCTTTCAGTTGTCCTCTCTCTCTCTCTCTCTCTCTCTCTCTCTCTCTCTCTCTCTCTCTCTCTCTCTCTCTCTCTCTCACAATCCTGTCACACTTCCATGCCCTCGTATCTCAGAGTCCCCCTCCTCTCCCAGCCCACCATTCACGTGTGTGTGTGTGTGTGTGTGTGTGTGTGTGTGTGTGTGTGTGTGTGTTTTATATGTAGGTGTGAACCAAATGTGTACTGAAACACACTTAAACTCATTTAACACATGCAGGTTCTCTGCACCACCCATATTATATTATTATTATTTGATTAGAACTACGTAACTGCTACATGCTGGTTTTTTACACACATCCATTTGGCTGTTGTTGCTGTTACACACAACCTTTTGTGTGTACATGTTGTGTTTGTTTACAGGTGCACTTCTGTATACAGTTCTCTCTCTTTCACACTGTACTCTAGCTTTGTGTTTTGTGTATTTGTTCTTGTTGTCTTGTGTTGTCTGTTTGCACTCGGTTGCACACGATGCACTTTATGTGGCGAGGACGCGTACTTTACTCCTGAACTCTGTGTTCTGTTTTGTCGCTTTGTGTTGTTTTATGTTGTAAATGTAACACCAGGGTTCTGGAGGAACGTTGTCTTGTTTCTCTGTGTACAGCGTCAGTTATTTATGGGTGAAATGACAATAAAAGCTTCTTGACTTGACTTAAAATGTCCCTTCAAAAGACAGGAATATCTGGGAGGATTTCAGTCCACTGAAAGCTTTTTGAAACACCAATGTGTGTGTGTGTGTGTGTGTGTGGGGGGGTGTTCTGACTACAGAACACACACACAAGAAATCAACAGCAGGATGAGGATGTGAAGATTGATGAAGATCAGTGATGATGTGTGATGAAGATGAAGTGATGAAGATCAGTGATGATGTGTGATGAAGATGAAGTGATGAAGATGAAGTGATGATGTGTGATGAAGATGAGTGATGAAGATGAAGTGATGATGGGTGATGAAGATCAGTGATGATGACTACATCAAAGCATCAGAATTCCTGTTCTCACATTATAGCAGCTGTAAATACTCCTTTCCATCATCACCCCCCACCCTCACTCTCTCTCTCTCTCTCTCTTCCCTCTGTTTTCCTCATTCTCTCTCTTTCTCTAAGAATAAAAAATCTGTCCCTGAAATACTTCTTTATTGACACTGGAGACTCCTTCACTAATTAAACATCTCAGTCCAAAAAAACCAACCACACCCTCCTAAATCAGTTGTAGCTACAGAGATGATCTTCAGTGGCGTCAGAGCTGCAGTTAAAGGAAAATGATCAACATTGACTTTTATGCAGATTGTAGATAATCTGCGTTCCTGTTCATGATGTTTTAATTTGATGTAATAGATTTGTATTTGGACATTGTCTCAAAGTAGCTTCACACAGACGGTAATAAAGAATGAATAAAATTGTTCTTTATAAGTGTAAGTTTGTCCCTGGTGAGCCGGTGGTGACTGTGGCATGGACAATCTCTCTTTCTGTTTCCTTCTCTGAGTATGTACAGTAGCAGCTCTGCAGCTCAGTGGGGACAGACAGACGGACACGCCGGGGGTGGAGGGAGGGGCTTAACGGCAACGAAGCGTGGAGACGTGGCGTGGAGACGTGGCGTGGGGGGACGTGGCGTGGAGACGAGGCGTGGGGGGATGACTGGTGTCTTCACCTTAAAATAAAACTCGCTGTGATGTTTTCTGTCTGGATCCGGACACACTGTTGGAATCTGTTCCACCCTTTCACAAGTTTATTAATAATGAAATTATGATTTATTATCAGATTTTTATTATTTATTTATTTATATAGACTTTTGATTTGCTCAAGATGCCAAGAAAAGAAAAATAAAGAATATATCATTAGATTGTAATAATATTTATATCTATAATATTTATGTCTGTTATACTATATTCTATTCTTCATACTGTCTGTTATATAAAGATGTTTTTCATGTGTAAATATTGTGTTTATAATGAAAATCACATTCGTATATTATTCGTATTACATAAGTGTTTTATTGCATTTCATTATTTTCACTCTAATTTATTTTTCTTCTATATTTCTACTTTTTGAAAGCGTATTGTACTTCATTTCTTATTCTTTATAAAATAGTTTCATAATTTTATTAAATTTGATCAAGATTTTTTATATATATATTTTTTATTTCACTGTTGATTCCATTATTTATTTATTCCTCTATTTGTTTTAATGTTCTATTTAATAAAGTATATTATTTTTTTTATTATCTTGTTTTATTTGTGTTCTTTTTTAAATTCTATTTCAAATCTATTTTATTCTATCTATCTATCTATCTGTCTGTCTGTCTGTCTGTCTGTCTGTCTGTCTGTCTGTCTGTCTGTCTATCTATCTATCTATCTATCTATCTATCTATCTATCTATCTATCTATCTATCTATCTATCTATCTATCTGTATATATGAAATTACACCCTAAACACATCCTCATCCTCATCCTAGTCCTCCTCAGTTTTCGGGGAAAGGGTTTCTCCAGAGAAGAGCCAGATGGTCCCATATGGTCCAGTACCACAGGCATCGCTGGAGTGAAAGGAGAATGTTTACAGCCCGCTGATCAGTACACAGTATTAAACACAGCACACGAGCTGCAGAGCTGAAACTCTGCACCAGGATTCATCCTACACACTGAACAGAAGAATCAAAACACATTTTCCTCAAAAGTGTCTTCTGCTCTTCATCCAGCCAATGAGTGTGTAAGCACAAACCCCCACAAACCGACTCCGAGTCTCACAGGCGTCTATTAAACTCATAAACTATCATAAAGATAAACAATATTACAGGGATGATGCAGCTGTTTTTCTGGTATAGTATAATCTCTATCTATTGTCTAATCACACATCTGTAGTGTGTGTGTGTGTGTGTGTGTGTGTGTGTGTGTGTGTGTGTGAGAGAGAGAGAGAGAGAGAGAGAGAGAGAGAGAGAGAGAGAATTTAAGAGAAACAGGGATGGAGAGAAACAGAGGACGAGACAGACAGAGAAATACAGAATGAGAGATGAATGAGAGATGAATGAGAGATGAATGAGAGATGAATGAGAGAAGCTCTAACTCTGATTTATTCTCGATTTCAGAATTAGAACACAGACGCCCAGACGAGGCCTGTGGGCCGAATTCGGCTGACGGTGACCTTTGATTCAGCGAACCATATCAAACATGAGAAGCGGGTAAAGGAGAGAGAAAATCCATGTGGCACAGATCTTTATTTCTAAAATAACATAAAAAAAAACTACTTTTTTTTTCTATTAAAGCTGCAAAAAATATTAATTGAAACTAGAATTAAAGAGCATACGTGAATTTGACTTTTCTTTAATTGAATGTAAATACACACATTTTACAGCTTTTGTGCAGGATTTAAAACGTGGATAAATCTTTTTTTTTTTTTTTTTTTTTTTACATTTTCCCATTCTAATGCTCACATTTTGTTAAATCCCAGGAGTTGTAGTTTGAACTAGAGGAATATAATCACACGTATTCGCTTATTAACAATAAATGTATGATTCATGAGCTCCCTCTGCTGTTCAGATTCAGAACTTCAGGGTTCTTATAATATTTCATACATATATTCATAATACATAGGGTACACTATAGTGCAGAATGCTATACTATATATACTATATAGAACTATTCTACACTGTGCTATACTGAATTATGTTAAATACCTTATAATATACTGTACAATACTTAACTATACTATACAATAATGTTCTATACTGTACTGTAATACACTGCATTATACTTTACTATAATACTTCACTTTAATGTTCTATACTACATTGTACTGCATTATACTATACTTCACTAATATGTACATTACTGTACTATTCTATAATGTTCTACACGATACTATACTATACTATACTATACTATACTATACTATACTATACTATACTGCACCCTACTTCTCTATATTGTACTGCATTATACAATATTTCACTTTAATGTCCTATACTGTTCTAACTGTATTATACACTAATATACTGCACTACTATAGAATACTATACTTCACTATACTGTACTATACTACACTATTATGCACTACGCTATGCTATACTATAATACTATATATACTCTACTATATACTATAGTGTATTCTATAATGTACCACACTATTCTTTACCACACTATACTATACGAATTTGTACTCTACTGCTCTATACTACAATATACTATATTATACTGCCACTTACTATACTATATAATATTTGTACTGTATTATACTGATGTGTACTATTCTTTGCTATAATGTACTATATTATATTATACTAAATTATACTATACTTTACTATACTATACAATACTTTACTATACTGTACTGCACTTTACTATACTATACTGTACTATACTATACTATACTTTACTATAATATACAATACTTTACTATACTGTACTGCACTATACTATACTATATCATATTATACTATACTTTATTATACTGTACTGCACTTAACTATACTATATTATACTATACTTTAATATAATATACTATACTTTATTATACTGTACTGTACTGTACTGCACTATACTATACTATATTATACTATATTGTATTAGACTTCATTAGACTGCACTGCACTATACTTTACTATACTATATTATACAATTCTATACTATATTACACTTTACTATACTATATTATATTATACTATACTGTATTATATTGTACTATAATTTACTGTACTTGTTATATTATACTGTAGGATATTATAATTTACTACACTATACAATACTATATTATAATTTACTACACTATATTATAATTTACTACACTATACTATACTATATTATAATTTACTATACTATATTATAATTTACTACTATACTATACTATATTATAATTTACTATACTATATTATAATTTACTACACTATATTATAATTTACTATACTATATTATAATTTACTATACTATACTATATTATAATTTACTATACTATATTATAATTATACTATACTATACTATATTATAATTATACTATACTATATTATATTATACTATACTATACTATACTGTACTATACTATACTATACTATACTATACTGCACCCTACTTCTCTATATTGTACTGCATTATACAATATTTCACTTTAATGTCCTATACTGTTCTAACTGTATTATACACTAATATACTGCACTACTATAGAATACTATACTTCACTATACTGTACTATACTACACTATTATGCACTACGCTATGCTATACTATAATACTATATATACTCTACTATATACTATAGTGTATTCTATAATGTACCACACTATTCTTTACCACACTATACTATACGAATTTGTACTCTACTGCTCTATACTACAATATACTATATTATACTGCCACTTACTATACTATATAATATTTGTACTGTATTATACTGATGTGTACTATTCTTTGCTATAATGTACTATATTATATTATACTAAATTATACTATACTTTACTATACTATACAATACTTTACTATACTGTACTGCACTTTACTATACTATACTGTACTATACTATACTATACTTTACTATAATATACAATACTTTACTATACTGTACTGCACTATACTATACTATATCATATTATACTATACTTTATTATACTGTACTGCACTTAACTATACTATATTATACTATACTTTAATATAATATACTATACTTTATTATACTGTACTGTACTGTACTGCACTATACTATACTATATTATACTATATTGTATTAGACTTCATTAGACTGCACTGCACTATACTTTACTATACTATATTATACAATTCTATACTATATTACACTTTACTATACTATATTATATTATACTATACTGTATTATATTGTACTATAATTTACTGTACTTGTTATATTATACTGTAGGATATTATAATTTACTACACTATACAATACTATATTATAATTTACTACACTATATTATAATTTACTACACTATACTATACTATATTATAATTTACTATACTATATTATAATTTACTACACTATACTATACTATATTATAATTTACTATACTATATTATAATTTACTACACTATATTATAATTTACTATACTATATTATATTATACTATACTGTACTGTACTGCACTGCACTATACTATACTATATCATATTATACTATACTATACTATATTATATTATACTATACTTTATTATACTGTACTGTACTGTACTGCACTATACTATACTATATTATACTATACTGTATTAGACTTCATTAGACTGCACTGCACTATACTTTACTATACTATATTATACAATTCTATACTATATTACACTTTACTATACTATATTATACTTTACTATACTATATTATACAATTCTATACTATATTACACTCTACTTTACTGTAAAATATTATACTAGACTATACTTTATTATACTTTACTATACTATATTATAATTTACTGTATTATATTATATTTTACTGTATTATATTATAATTTACTATACTATATTATAATTTACTGTATTATATTATAATTTACTATACTATATTATAATTTACTGTATTATATTATAATTTACTATACTATATTATAATTTACTGTATTATATTATATTTTACTGTATTATATTATAATTTACTATACTATATTATAATTTACTGTATTATATTATAATTTACTATACTATATTATAATTTACTGTATTATATTATAATTTACTATACTATATTATAATTTACTGTATTATATAATATGTATTATATAATATTTATAGTATTTATAGTATTTATAGTATTTACTGTATTATATATGAGACTGCACTGAACTATACTTTACTGTAATTCACTGTACTGTTATAATGAAAAAGTACATTTGTGAAACTCGGGCAGTTCCAAATGTATTTTTTTGCAGCTTTCATTCGTTAAATAATTGATATTTGATTAAAAATGTGTCCAAAGACGTCACACCGTTCAAAGGTTATCAAACTCCGCCCACTACACAAGGAAACTCCCATCAGAGCGCTGATTTCAGTGAGAACTCTGTGAGATACACACAGTGTTTAAGGACATTTGGATTCAGTCAGCAGGAGAAGAAAGCGAGTAATTATATATTTATATGTATTTATCTGAAATAGTCTCTGATTCTGTAATAGATTTGAGTTGGTTTTAGCAGCCGGTTGTTCAGCCATGTGTCGCTGCCATGTGTTTCTGATGACATGAGATCTTATAGAGACTAAAGTCAGTTTCACAGCTTTTAATTACACAATAAACTTATTCTGACGTTTCAGATGTGAATTGATGTGTGTGTGTGTGTGTGTGTTGTGTAAAAAGTTGCAGTAGTGTCGGTACCATGCGTGTGGCTCAATCCCGAGTGTCTCCATACTTCCGGTATTAAGCGCACTGTGTAGAGCATTAAATGAGTGATGGATTAATTAAATAACGACCCACATCTCAGGGAGTAGTTGAGAATATTTTATTGAACCCGTTTGTTTGTGTTAAATCAGCGTTTAGATCAAATAAAGTCGTTAAACACGCCGCGTCAGCGTTCAGGTGCTCCCAGGCATGCGTCAACACGGCCGCCATATTGGAAAGGTCCAAAATGACTCCGAGCCGATTCCGAATCAACTCCGATACATACAGTATATAAAGACAAGTGTATGTCCAAAGTATAGTGTTTTATGTTTTTTTGAGAGACACATGCATGTTCCTTTTGTTTCTATCCAACAAACTCGGCATGAAGATTTACTTTGACCCAACAAATCTATAAATGTCCAAATGTTACACTTTCTCCAGATGTTCTATACCGCTCGCCAGCAGCTCTGTCTCTGTCCTTCATACACCCTTAATATCTCATTAAACCCTTATTAAGAAACGATTTCCTTTTTTAGGTTCTAAATTCAGTCTAATTCTGGTCTAACCTCCACCAAAGTTATGTAGTTATAAAACCTTACTTGGTGTACGCTCTCAGTGATGCGTATTGTGTTATTTCTTGATGGTTTTCAGAGTGAAGATGGCGACCCCAAGCTCCGGCGACTCCTCTTCCACCCCGAGGTCTAGTGCTGGAGGTCGGGGTGCGATGCTGAACCTAAGGACTCCTGGCCGCCTTCCTACCATGCGCCCCAGAGACCTGACGCTGGGTGGAGTGAAGAAGGTACGCTTGAGATAAAAAAACATTGTGGTTATTTGTAAGCTTCAAAAACCATATCATGAGATCGTATTATGTTCTCTGGTATCTGTAGGGTGGATCTGATCATGACTGATTAGCATTAGAGTGTTGTAGAGAAGAACGGAGATCCTGTTTAATTCGGAGTCAGAGTGGAGAAAACTCAGGAGTTTTCCTTTCATTTCTGGCTTGTGCTAAACTTGAGGTCTTTCTAAAAAAAGAATTGGACATTTGGCTGTGATAAAAAAAAAAAGATCATATAATTCAGTCATCATTATAAATTATTCATACAATGTGTAATGGCTATCTCTCTCTCTCTCTCTCTCTCTCTCTCTCTCTCTCTCTCTCTCTCTCTCTCTCTGTGTGTGTGTGTGTGTGGTCTGTTCTCCCACAGAAAACCTTCACGCCCAACATCATCGGCCGAAAGACTAAAGAAGAGTAAGTGAAGTTTGAGTTCTTATCTCGAAATTTATTTTTCATTTTACCTGTTAACTTTAGTTAATGTCTCACGTGTTATATCCTTCACCTCTAGAGGTCTACTTTTTCTGCTGTTTTTACTTTTAGACTAAAAGTTGACGAGGGACCCAGGAGAGAGAGGAAAGATGCCGATCGTGGACGCCAGAGAGATGGGCGTGGCAGGGGGCGGGGCCGGCCAGAGGTCATCCAATCCCACTCCATCTTTGAGCAGGGACCGGCGGAGATGATGGCCAAGAGGAGAGGTGAGGAGTTGCAGTACTGTGCTCAAATACACACACACACAGGGAATGGGGGCGGGGCTAACAGTAGTGCTACTCATGGATTTAAGTTTTGGCACACTTCGGCTGTAGCCCAGTAATTTCCTTTTGTCTTGGCAGGTGTGTATGAGGACACGCGGGACACGTCCAGCAGCGCTCCCTGCCCCATCATCAACATTAAGAAGGAGAAGCGAGAGACTGAAGAGGAGACCAAAGAGATCCTGCGCAAGCTGGAAAGAGACAATGTGTGTGTGTGTGTGTGTGTGTGTGTGTGTGTGTGTGTGTGTGTGTGTGTGTGTGTGTGTGTGATTTTATTTATTTTTTATTCAGGATTTAATTAGTCAGAATTACCTACTCAGTTTTCACTGGATAGAATATTTGAATAGTTATCGCTGCAGTAGGCTCGATGATACCCATGATCCTTTGCATGTGTGCTGCAGTTCGTGGACGACCCGCTGCTGAAGAACGAAGCGCGTTGCTGTCCCGTGCAGCTTCCTCTGGCTGTGTCCGGCTGGGTGTTTAAAGAGCAGGACGAAGACACCGAGGTCGAAGGAAGAGTCAAAGAGGAGAAGAATGCAGAGGATGAACAGATGAACGTTGAAAGCTCAGGAATTGCTGTTACAGGTGAGGGAGGGATGGATAGATGGACAGACAGACAGACAGACAGAGGAGATATATAGATGAGCAGAGAGGTACACTAAGAAAGAGAGAGCCATAGAGATTAAGATCCACAGGGGCTAACACGGAGATGGATATATAAGGTGTGAGGCCCGGAGACATAGAACATGGACGTAGACATGGACACACAGAGACAAACAGAGGAGGATAGACAGTAGAGGTCGACCAATTAATTGGTATAATCCGCACCAATTGTCGATTCGCTAAAACAATCAGCAAAAATCCATACCGATATAGTTTTTCTGGGTCGTGTCCTTTGCGACGTCTGAAAAGGTCTGCTGTCATTACGAGAGCGGCCTCTAGAGGTGAACTACCGACTCCACAGGCAGGGAAATAAAGACTGTAAGATCCAGACAAAGGCAGGGGGGGGATTGGACAGACAGAGAGACGAAGAGACAGACAGACAGACGGATGGACAGACAGACAGAGACGAAGAGACAGACAGTTTGTCTATTGAAGTTTTGCTTTTTCTGCAGTTAAACAAGAGCCTCCTGATATCCCCGTGATGAAAAAGGCGGAGACGATGTTTAAGCCGCCGCCCCTTCCTGAACCAGTCTTACTGCCAGACCTGTTGGAGGCATGGAGTCACTGCAAGGAGGAGGAGCTTCTGTTCATTCAGCTTCCTGATTCGCTGCCAGGACAACCACCGACCAGTGAAGCCCGGCCCACGAAAACCACCGTGCAGTCTGAGGATGGACAGAACGTGCTGCAGAAGACTGAAGGACAGGTGTGTGTGTGTGTGTGTGTACTTTTTATCCGTTTATAGTTATGTGCATCGTCTGTAATACGTGTTAAGGTTGTGTGTTTAAAAGGTTTAAGTTTTACGTGTGTGTGTGTGTGTGGTAGGAGGAGGAGGAGGAGGAGAACAGTTGTCATCTGAAGGAGCTGCAGGAGGGTTTAGTGGGACGCTTGTTGGTGAGGAAGTCGGGACGAGTGCAGCTGGTGTTGGGGAACATCACACTGGACGTGGCTATTGGGACGTCCTGCTCTTTTCTCCAGGTCTCTCACACACACACACACAGTCTCTCTCTCTCTGACAAGTGGTTATATACTTTCCATACTTTCTATGTTTATTTATTAAATATGCAGCGTGTGTGTGTGTGTAGGAGTTGGTGTCGGTGAACACAGAGGGAAGAAGAGGTGACGTGACCGTGCTCGGCCACGTGAAACACAAACTCGTCTGTTCACCAGACTTCGAGGCTCTGCTTCAGAACCGAGCTTGAATGCGTTCTGTACAGCTGTGTGTGTGTGTTCACTGACGGGGAAACTCGTGTGTGCTATGTTTTTGAACAGACTGAAGAATCTATATATACTGTATTTAAACTGTAAATAAAGACGTGGGCTCCTGTGGCGTGTCCTGAGCGAATGATTGAAGTGAAGGATCTCACGTGAACACGTGGTCACTAAAGTGTCAAGGCGGTAGATTTTAACCACTGAGTCAGGAGATTAAAGTACGAACCCCAGAGCATCTCAACGCAATCACTTCTCTCACAACATCGTTATGATTCAATTATCACGGTGTGAACCAACACTAAAAGCAGAAAACTTTCTCACTGATGTGGTTTTCAGTGAATTATTGCGTTTGTGTACTAATGTATATTCCTTTTTCTCAGTTTTCTTTTTACAGCGTTTGTCTACTACAGTTAAATTGTTTGAATTGATTTTCTGCAGCTTCACTAATGTTTAAATTTTGTTTGTAACAATGTTTGTATATTTAAATTATGCACATTTCAATATACAAAATCAAATTCACTATATATCCTTGAGGCTTATTTCTTTATAACTGAATGTAAATTTTTTCCCCCAAACAATTTTTTTTTTTATTTTAAAAAGGGTTGTCAACAAAAAAGTTGATTTACACAAATTGCTTCATCTTTCATATTCAAATGCTGTTTTTTTTTATTTAAAAAAAAAAAAAAAAAAGCTTTTGTATTTTTTAAATTTCACTTTTATACATTAAAACCCTAATTTAATGTATTTTAGTTACAATAAGCGAAATATTTAAATTAATTCGATTAATCAATTATCAAAATAATCGTTAGTTGCGGTACAGTAAAAGGAGACAATGTGGAATGGTGTGTTCAAAAAGCACGATCTTTTTCGTATCATACACATACACACACAGGTTTAAGGTGAATAGAAGCAGCAGTGTGTTACACATGTGTGTGTGTGTGTATTTATGAAATGTATTTTAGGTCAGTAAAAAGAGCAACCCAACGAGAGGCAGTGCATAACAACGTTTTATTCCTTAAATCAATGTGCAGGTTTAAATCACAGATTCCTCAAAATAAAATCCAATATCTTCCTTTTTTTATCATTTTAATTTTAGAACATGAAAAACAAAAACACCCCAAAAATACAGAGGCTGCACCTCACCGAAGCGTCAAACTTCCTCTCGAGTCCGAGACCAAACTCAGGCTTTTATCACGTGTTTATGACGTGTTGGTGAAAACCCGAATGAAGCAGCGTGTAAACGTGGGTCGTGTTTAATGCGTGCAGCTGATTAATATATGCGGAAAAACACCAAAAGTGCCTTACTGAAGTGTGAGAAGGATGAAGGAGGGAGAAAAGGAAATAAATAAAAGCGATTGTTGAACTGAAATGTAAAAATGTTTTTTTTTTTCCTTTGGAAACTGTCGTGGGTTCAGCGATGACGTGAAGGGCGTGTTATTCGGCAGCTGGTTGACTGCCGTCGAGTTCCACCCTTGAACGTCGTCTCTGATCCCTGGAACGAGAGTTAATCAGATTTTACTCTCCGTGACGGAGGCGTATCGGAGTCTGGCGCTGTGACGAGATCGAGTCGCTGTACGGTGATTATTATTGGATGCTTTACATTTATTTCTTGAGCAAAATCTCACTTTTCATTCAAAATGAAAAGAAACTGCAACGTTTTAGAGTAAACGACTCGATGATTAACAGAACAGCGTCTCTTCAGCCTACAGCGGCGTGTTGGTGATGCCAAGTCCAAGTTCGTGAAGCTGTGGCGTAGCGTAAAAGGGACAGACCTAAGAAAAACAATTATAAAAAAATGGAGGGGGGGGGAGTATGCAGTCTTATTTACTTTGTGTGAACCATAGAGGTGCTGAAGAGAAGCTTCTGCTTTTTCTTCTTCTTCTTCCCTCCTTTCTCATCTGTGGGGGTAGTAAGAAGGACACCATGGAGAGAAGATCAGGACAAGTAAAACAAACAACACTGCTACGCACTGTACACACACACACACACACACACACACACACACACACACAGTGTAAGACAAACCAGTGGTGGGCGGAGCTTCAGCCTTGACTGGTGGTTTGTTGTCCAGCTGCAGCAGCGCCGCTTCAACCGCCTGACTGAAGGAGTTCTGGAAGCTGGGGACCGGCACGCGGTCCGACCCGTCGCTTTCCCCATCGCTATCAGCTACCGGAGGAGCCAAAAACGCATCTACAGAGAGAGAGATTTATTACAGAAAAACCATCCCATCCAACAGTCACACTCACGTACGTCAGCCGTATCCGTGTTCAGTCGCTCACCTTTCTTTGGAGGAGGTTTGGGCCAGACGTCTGCACGGGCTTTTCCATCTCTCAGCATCTACACGGATTAGAATCGGACACGTTTAACGAGTTTGATGATTTAACGATGAAAGGAGATGGGGAGGAAGGAGGGATTTACCTGCGCGAAGGACATGCAGGGAGGGTCCTCCTCCATACTGCCTACACTGAACGACTGACTGTTCCCGTTAAGACTGGGGAACATCGCCACATCTGAACAGAAAGAAGAAAGGATTAATAGCGCCCTCTTCTGGAAACTAAAGGGATTAGATTGAATATCCAACATTGGTTCTGAAACTTTTTTTGCAATTCACAATATGGGGATGGATTTTAATCCCCCGTCTGTCGTCAATCACCACAAAGAAATAGTAATGAAATTTTTTTTAACTTGAAGCATCTCAATGAGCATGAGCTTTATTCTTAATAACAAATCATTAATTATATAAATCCTGCCTTCATTGCACCCGTCATGTTTTTATTCCCCACTAGAGGGAGCTCCACACTTTGAGAACCAGTGGCGTACCTGAGACAGGACTGCAGCTCAGAGGAGTCAGGGGTCCGAACACAAACTCTGGATTGAGTCCTGGTGGACAGTCCTGAGGAGGAGAACCAAATGCTGGGAACTGCTGCAGGTTCTCCAGCCCGATGTGCACCTCCGGGTCTACAGAGGAGAAAACAGACTTGTTCTGGAAACTTCAGTGTTTTCAGCTCTTATGAAGAGAAGGAGGATCACCTCTTTCATAGGAAACACACACTCACTACATTTCATTTACTCACATTTCCCCTGCTTCCTGTTCTCCTCCATCTCAATCCGTTTCTCCCTTCTCTTCTCATCCCTCGCTTTTTTCTGCCTCGCACGCCTCCTGCGCTCCAGGTCGTCTGTCAGAGGAAGAACGCAGCTCAAGATGTTTGGACAAAATGAAAAAAATATTAAAAAAAAATAAAAGAACAGGTCCAGGTGTGTACCTAAGAAGCTGTCCAGGGTCTCCTTGGAGAGGACGGGCGGCTGGAGGTTGAGCTCGCAGATGCTGAACTCGCAGGTGAGGGGCAGGTGGGAGAGGTAACGGTGTCGACGACGAACGTCCTTCAAAACACACACACACTTTAAATACTTTGCCACTTTTTTTTTTTTTTTTTTTTTTGAGTGCACCTTTGAATCAGTGAGGTTCTACCTCGTTAACTGTGTGGCCCTCGATCTCCACTACAGTGGCACTGATGGACTGAGGGCTGTTCTCCAGGCTGCCGTACTCCCTCACCAAGCAGCGCACGTTTACCGGGTGCAGGAACATCTGCTGCCCGTCCTCAGCTGCACAAAAAATAAAATCGAGAGGGAATCGCATTAAAACCCTGTGATAGAGGACCATGTCTTTTCATGCACACTACCACACACACACACACACACACACACCTTGGTAGAAGTAGTAGTATGGACCATGCTGAGAGTTCTGCTGTGACCCAGCCTCACTAGTCAGTGCTTCCTCTCCAGGTCCATCCAGCACCTGCTCGACCCCCTCGGCCACCTCCTGTTGGGGCGTGACCTCCAGAAGCTCTTCAGTAGTCTCCACAATCTGGTCGTCGAACGCTGAAGCGTACTGCAGGATGGGCTGGAGAGAAAGAGAAAGAGAAAGAGAGAGAGAGAGAGAGAGAGAGAGAGAGAGAGAGAGAGAGAGAGAGAGAGAGAGAGAGAGATTGATTCACTTTGAGAGTCGGAACAAAGCTGAATTGAACCCGATTTGGGTTATTTTGCTTTTTAAACCTTGGAGCTGGTGAGTTTGCTGATCGCCACATCTGGAGCAGTCGAGTCCAGATGTCGGTCGGTCAGAGAGAGATTCCTCAGGTCTGCACCGTCCACTCCAGTCTTATCTGGAACGCTCCGCTTCAGCAGGCCGTCCTCTCGCTCCTGCATGCAATTCATTCAAAATGTATATATTTAACAGGCTGCTCATCTAATAGACTAAGAGAGTGTGTGTGTGTGTGTGTGTGTGTGTGTGTGTGTGTGTGTGTATATACGCATTACCTGCAGCTGCAATAAGGCGCTCTGTATGAAGCAGGCTTGTGGGTCGTCCCGTTCCTGCCTCATCTGAGCCTGCAGTGCCGCCCTCTCCTCCGCTAGAAGACCCAGAACCTGATCCTGAGACGCCAGCAGCAGCTTGGAATAAGAGCTCAGACGTACGTCTGCACCACACACACACACACACACACACAATTAAAACCATTAATCAGAAAAAAATATATAGAAATCGGATAAAAACCCAGATGAAGCGAGTGTTCATTTCTACGCTGTGATGTTCACGATATCTCCTGTCCCTCACCTCCAAAGCGAATGGGCTCCTCCACTTTAACCCACTGCGAGCTGGGCAGCGCCACCAACACACCTTTCTCCCTGCGCATCAGGCGCATGGTGATGACATCGCCGGGAGCGTACTGACGTGTCTCCATGGCGACAACGCTGAGAAAGAACAGGAGAGTCTGTGAGGGTCAGGTCCATACTGAAAGTTGCAGAATAAACATATAGCCTCTATTCGTACCTCTTGAGATCTGCACTGTGCACGGCCTCGTAGCAGATCGGACACTTGGACCAGGTTTTCTCGCTCAGAGACAGGTAGTGCAGCATGCAGGGCCAGCAGTAGATGTGGCCACAGCGAGTGATGTGGGCCGCCACCGGAGGGTACAGACAGATCGGACACGACGGCACCTCGTGGCTGTAAATGCGCTATATGGCAGAGAGAAAGAAGGATGAACAAAAAGTGTTTGGACCCCTAGAAATTCCATCCGGTGATCCTTTCGAATCCTTGAAGATCTTGATGAACGGGTTTCACTCACCACCTGCTGCACACAGTCCCAGCTGACCAGCGTGTCGGGGTCAGTGAAGTGAGCCTGATAATCCTCATCATCGATCACCACAAACTGGCAGCTACGGAGACAAGAGCAGGAACGACAGATCAGACGGAAGCCGCCACGAGGAACTCTGCATGTGAACGTCCCATAACAGCACCACTCACTTGGCCTGCAGGAACAGCTCCTTGTTGAAGGGCTTGTGTTTGTGCCCCCACTTGTTGCGGCGACCCCAGCACGAATGCCCGTCGCCTCCGGGGCCCATGTGGCCTCCACGGGGCTCAAAGGTAAAATTGAGCAAATGGTTCAAACTGATTTTTTTGGGTCCGGAAAACTGAGCCGGGCTGAACTCGGCCCGGCGCGTCTCGGCTACCTGAGGGACGAGGAGGAACAGGTAGATCGATTGAGCGTTCAGCACGATCGTTTTCTCACGTACACTGTTCTCTGCGTCTTACCTCTTCTCTTCTCCCACCGCCCATGAGCCCACCAGGTCTACTGCCTCCTCCGCCTCTCTGGGGGGGTCTCTTGTCGAAATTCTTGCCTTTCTGTGGGTGGGTGCGCCGAGGGCCTGGGAAACTCTCTGCTTTGGGGAAGGCCGGCTCCCGCTTACGGTTATAGCGCTTGGAGCCGCCATTGTTCTTCGAGTCTTTAAAGGAGAACACAAAAAAGAAGAGAGACATGAAATGTTAGATGAATGATCTGATGACACCAAACATCACATGATATTTATTACCTGTTAACCAGCAGCAAACCAGCTGCAACATAATTCGACCAAAAGTATTGGGACATTCTGTCATTCGATCCAAGTGAATAAAATTCTTTGAACTTGGGGACCCAAACCTGTTCCTGCAAGACAAAGCCCCTGCACACCACAGGCCTCACCTCACAGACTTTAGTAGCACCCTTGTGGCTGAAAATCTCATACGACAATTTTGGAAAGTAGCAAAAACTTGTGTAAACGGGATTCCAGGATCCAGCCGTTAAATAGATTTATAATATACACTGGATGGTTCAGTCGTACACGGACAGCTCAAGTCAGACGTGGAGCGTTAAACGCGTCACACGTTTCCCAACACAACGAACAGTCACCGTGCATAGGTCAGTCAGCGGCTGTTTGACGTGAGACAACTCAAGTACAACCGTATGATAAGAGTTGAGGGTGTCGGCGTGGAGCTTATCATCTGGACGCAGAGCGGCATCACGGGACAAGTCGTGATCAAAACAAGCTTCAAAGACTCTTCAGGAGCCGAGAGGATTTTCAAAATCATGTGACAGAACAAGAATAGCCTCCAATTCACATGGACGTCTCCTCTGGGCCGCGTGCTGAGCCTTTACAAAAGTGCACTTCATCGTCTGAGCAAACAAACATGCACAACGAACTCAGTTAGAAGTAAATCGAGTCGATCCGAGTTCTCGTCACAGCAGCGAAGGAGAAAACTGTTCAGCCAACCAATCAGAATTGAGACAGCTTTACGTAAACACACACGTTTAATAGATGACAATCAGGTCTTATTTAAAAGGCACTATTTATTTATATATTTGTTTAACACAAATATCCAGAGTCTCCAGACCTCAGGGCTTTTTTTTTGGAGAGAATATTTTTCAGGACTGACTGGTTTATAATTTGCAATTTCTCTTCCCATGGAATAGAATTGAAATTCAACAAATAAGGTTACGCAATATATATCTTGTTTGGTGAAACATCTAAAAAAAAAAAAAAAAAACAGGTTTGCTCTTTATTATAATTGCAAAGGGATTTTTGTGGTATAAGAGCAATAAAACATTTTCAGCATATTTTACTGGAGTGTGTGTGTGTGTGTAACAGGTATATGCCAGTCAAGCATTAAGAAGCATTTCAGGATGAATATTCCGTATTTGTGGTATTTGGTCGACATTTAAAAGCCCCCAAAAAAGTTCTAGAGCACGAAAAACACTTGAAATGACCACCAAACGCACACCTGCTCCCTACATAGGATTCCTACGCAGTGCACAAAAAAAACTTCCGGGTTCTGCGCGTGACGTATGGAACTAACCGACCAATAGCAATGCGTCTGAGCCACCACATGACCCGAGGCCTGAAAAACGTCATGGCGAACAGGGAGAACAAACAATAACAATAACGGAGCTTTTGTGTTGCAGCAACAATACCTGGAATATTAGTATATATGGAGGAAAATGTGTATTTGTAACACAAAGTAAAGAGTGTATACACACCGGTTTTGGTTTTAGAATCTGCCGCCGCTGGCCCTGTGGAACTGGAACGGGGCGGGACCTTGGTGTTGGCGTTCGGGTTTTTCTCCATGTCTGTGGGTGAAGAACTGAGACCGAGCTCCGGGAAGAGAGCCGCTGAGCTCTCTAGCATGAAACGGGATAGGAAACGAAAAAAGCGGGCTGTTATAGGAAGTGCGGGTCAGGCGGCGAAGGCCCTTGCTCATGCTTGTCAGAACCGGATACTCCATTACGGCGACATCATGACCACCAAACAAACCGAGAAAAAAAAACAACAAGAGAGACACCAAATCCAAAATGTCTCCGAAAGAATAAAAGGAAGGGGTGAGAAGACGGGGTAATTCGCTCCCCTTCGTTGTGGGAACTCCTGCTTCCCACCGAGCGTTATCCGCTCTCCAGCTGCGGGAAAACCGCGGTATATTAATGGGTTTTCAGGCCCAGATTTCCCGAGCGCACTGAAACGTACTGCTCCTCTCTTGTGGCGACGGATCGCCAAACAGGAAGTGAAGATACCCGGATGATATTTTTATACGGCTGGCGCGAGTCGTCTGTGCGCGTGCGCAAACTCGATGCTCCTGGTTGATGGAAATAATGCCAAGCGCGAATGAAACCCCGCCCCTGAGTTGCGATTGGCTGATTTGCGTAAGAGTAACCAATCATAGCGTAATACTTGGGATAGTTCTAACCAATTAGGACACGACGTCACAAAAGCGGATGGGATTAAAAACAAAGTCATAGGTGCCGAAACGGATGTGATTTGTGTTTGTACAAACTGCAAATCAAACAATAAAACTTATTGTGCAACATCTCGAATATGTAGTGTGATTTCATATAACTTGTAAAACGTGTATGTAAACTCTGTAAATAGACAATATCTTTTTATTACTTTTATTTCCTTTCTTTAAATAAAGTTTATTTTCTATTTAGCAATAACACTGACAATTTATTTTTCATATACAATATTTATTAATTGATTATTATTAGTTGTAATTTTACATCAAATGCAGTGTGTAACAGTGTGTGTAAAAAAAAAAAAAAAGTTAGGGATGCATCAAGTCGGTAAAAAAAGGTAAAGGTAAAAAGTTTTGGCATCCTTACTCTCACTTATAATACAGATAACGTGCCACATAATGTGTGTGTGTGTGTGTGTGTGTGTGTGTGTGGCGTGATTTATTGTTAGGTTTCCTCCTCTTCACTGTCTTCATCCTTGTCGCCATCATCTACGCCGAGTTTTCTGAGCGAGCAGCTCAACACCGCTCTCCTCACTTCCTGTTTTTCAGCTACCCAGAACGACAGAGAAAAGAAATGTGTGAGGAT
>NC_060900.1:1800600-1828100 GCF_014805685.1 Silurus meridionalis | reverse complement strand
TTCATTTATTTGTATTGTTGCTGAAAAAAAAAACCAAATATATTTATATTTTATATAAAAATTGCTACAATATTTCAATTAGATTGGTGTCGGGTCTGTTGTGGCCACGCCCCTCTGTGTATCCGATTGGTCGAAAGTGTAATGACTGACGTCTCTTTTCTAAAACCTGGTGTGCGTGTGAGCGCGCGCGCGCCGAGACATGGAGCGGTGAAGTAGCGCGCGACGGAGTATCTGATCCTGCAGGTGCTCGCGCTTTGCGCTGCGTCCCACTGAACAACCTAAACAACCTCATCATCATCATCATCATCAACAACCTCAACAACAACAACAACCTCATCTACAGCATCATCACATTCTGCAGTGGGATCTTTTTTTCCCCTTTTTTAATTGCATTTTTCTATGTAAATAAACACAAGAAGGAGAAACACGATGCGGATTCTCACGTGCGTCGTCTCGGCGCTCGTCCTGATCGCGCACGTGAGCGCTCTGAATCAGGTAAGGCATCCTGATCGCTGCGCGTAAATATTGGCACCCTTTATTTGCGTTCGCGCGCACGGAGTGACGCTCACAGCAATGAGAAATATAATAAATATGGCGTGCAGAACTATTGGGATATCAGATCCTTCTTTTCCGGTGTTGTTTAACGAGATATTTCCTCCCATGCACCGATTTCCAAACTCGTTTACATGCTTGACTTTCTTTCTATCAGTCCATAAACTGAAGATGTGCAGGAGGTGAACGAGTAAAAAAAATAGAGAGAACCACAACTCTGATTCCGGGGATGTTTCCAAAGATCTGTGTGTAACGGCGTTTTCTCTCTCATACGCGCCCTTCTACATTCTTATTACTCTTATTTATTTACTTAGAAAATAACACATATTAGAGAGAAGCAGAAACAAAAAAATAGATTACTTTTGATCTGTCTGTCTGTCTGTCTGTCTGTCTGTCTGTTTACAGACGCAATTGAGAGTGATTGAGACATGCAAGCTTTGAATCTTGAATGGAATCCAAAAGAGAGAGACAGACAGACAAAACATGTGAGTGAGACAGCATGAGATGAGAGACAGAAAATCAGACAGTGACTGAGAGACAGCAAAATAAAGAGTGTGAGAGAGAGAGAGAGAGAGAGAGAGAGAGAGAGAGAGAGAGAGAGACAAAGAGTGGAGATGAGAGGAGACAGACAGAGAGAGCAGGTGTGTGTGTGTGTGTTAGAGAGAGACAGAAATAAAGAGTTGGATGAGAGAGAGAGAGAGAGAGAGAGAGAGAGAGAGAGAGAGAGAAAACAGACAGACAAATAGTGTGGAGGGATATATGAGAGAGAGAGAGACAGACAGACAGACAGACAGACAGACACAGATAGACAGACAGACAGACAGACACAGACAGACAGACAGACAGACACAGATAGACAGACAGACAGACATAAAGATTGGTGTATGAAGAGGAAAGAGAGAGACAAGACAGATGGACATAAAGGGTGGGTATAAAAGAAGCTGAGTGGAGTATGAGAGGGAAAGCGGGACAGAGAGAGAGAGAGAGAGAGAGAGAGAGGATGATTAAACACAAACTGACAGTGGTGTCATTAAAGTTCCCTCCTTGCTTCATTTCCTCCTGCTCTGTTTCTCCTGTTTCTCCTGCTCTGTTTCTCCTGCTCTGTTTCTCCTGTTTCTCCTGCTCTGTTTCTCCTGCTCTGTTTCTCCTGCTTTGTTTCTCCTGTTTCTCCTGTTCTGTTTCTCCTGTTTCTCCTGCTCTGTTTCTCCTGTTTCTCCTGCTCTGTTTCTCCTGCTCTGTTTCTCCTGTTCTGTTTCTCCTGTTTCTCCTGCTCTGTTTCTCCTGCTCTGTTTCTCCTGTTTCTCCTGTTCAGTTTCTCCTGTTTCTCCTGCTCTGTTTCTCCTGCTCTGTTTCTCCTGTTTCTCCTGCTCTGTTTCTCCTGCTCTGTTTCTCCTGCTCTGTTTCTCCTGTTTCTCCTGTTCGGTTTCTCCTGTTTCTCCTGCTCTGTTTCTCCTGCTCTGTTTCTCCTGCTCTGTTTCTCCTGCTCTGTTGCACCTCGTCCTGTATCTCAGGTGATTTAGAGGAGGACCTTTCCCAGTCCACCTGGCTCAGTGCCACACCCTGACCCAAACCCAGATCCTCCGGGTCATTAACTCACCCCTGCGGTGCCGTCTGAACCACGATGGATAATTTCTTTGGTACTTGGAGTGACTGGAGAGAATGTGGACTATTTGAATTGGCAGGAATCTTCACACACGCTCAGGGATCACGTTGCACTTTCAGCCTGGTTATGAAGCGTTTTTTTTATGAAGCTCATTAAGGGAGGAAACGAGCCCAGGTTTCGAAATGAAGCTCCGTAGAGAATTGGAGAGGTTTAAAGCCTCTCTGTAGAGGCGTGGACCTCAGCTTCATCTCAGGAGATCAGACGTATCTCGCTGATGAAGAATGCACAGAGCACTGAATTATTCATGCGTTAAAGCACAATTTATTCATTTGGAAGGACTTAAAAAAGAGGCAGAATTCAGTCCAAGTGCGGAGATATGTGCATGGGGGGGATCACGCTGAGATTCAAACCCATGACCTTCTGAGTGACACCTGCCCAGAGGAACACGTCAAATAACGATAAATAAAGTAGGACTGGCAATCGCTTAAAATATTTAATCGCGATGAATCGCAAGATTATCATGAGTTAACTTACAATGAATGAAATAAAAAGAAAGAAAGAAAGAAAGAAAGAAAGAAAGAAAGAAAGAAAGAAAGAATGGTTGACTGGAAGATAGACTGTGAATGAGAGAGAGAGACTGATAGAGAGTCAGAGCGAAAGAAAGAAAGAAAGAAAGAAAGAAAGAAAGAAAGAAAGAAAGAAAGACATGTTAGGAGACAGACAGAGGGTCATTGAATTAAATAGAGAGACTGATAGAGAGAGACAGCGAAAGAAAGAACACCGATTGACTGAAAGACAGACAGAGTGAATGAGGGAGATAGAGACTGATAGAGACAGAAAAAGAAAGAAAGATTAGAACATAGAAATAAGATGGATAGAGAGACTGATAGAGAGAGACAGATTAGGAGATCGACAGAGAGACAGTGAATTAGGGAGAGAGAGAGAAAAAGAGAGAAAGACAGGCTGTCTGAAAGACAGAGTGACAGTGAGGGAGGGGGAGAGAGACTGATAAAGAATGAGAGACATTAAAAGAAAAAAAAAGACAGTGAAAGAGAGACTGATGAAAAAGAAAGACAGACAGGTTGAGAGACAGAAAGAGCAGGTGCACTGATGAGGACATGGTTGAATAAACCTGAACTACAGACACATTTCCACACGTCCTCATCACTCCATTCGCACTTCTGCAAAAATCAGGCAGAGAATTACTTTTGATCCTGAATCTGAGAACTCCATATGGTCAAAATCTGTCAAACATCTGTAACCAACACTTACATCTGGCACATCTGTATCCAAACCACAAAATATGCCAAGCACTTCGGCAACATTAGCTACCTTTTACATGCTACGTTAATATAAAATCTACTTTAGCATCAAATTGGTAAACATCGGACCCAAATTTGGATGGCTACATGCTAGTGCAGGTTTTGCTAACATCTTAATGTAGCTCGTGTTTCATTGCGGTTGAAAAAATTCCCTTTAAAATTAGCGCATGCTAAAATGTACTGTATAATCGCCTTGTTTTTGCTCAAATAAAAATTAACCTAGCAAGGCAAACGCGTGATGTCGTTCTATACCATTTTAGTTTGTTTACTTGCTAAAAATACAGGCTAATGATCCTTTTGATCTGAGATCCTTCCACAAGCTTTGACTAAAAACATAAAAATAAAGCGAAACGACATTTAGCAAAGCGGAACTACTTTAGAAATTAGATAAACGTCATGAGAGCGTCAACTTTTACCTCAGGTGTGTTGATAAATTCGCAAGAAAACGCTCAATGAGACTAAAATGACACCCTAAATGCGCTTAGCATTAACTGGTTACACTCAATTAGCAAAAAGCTTTGCAGAGGGAACTTAGTAGAGATCGTTTACTCTTTTCCACTGCCTTTATTCCCATTTTTTCTTGCTTTCTTTCATCACCTTATCAGCTGAAAAACGATCTTTAAGACTACAGTCGTTAGCCACTGTAGTGCGTTGCTTGTAAACGTTTACTTTAATCCGTTTTATCGTGTTTTTGAGCTCCTTGTGAAAGAAGGTTATCTAAATGAGGGAATCCAAACCTAGTTCTCTACTTGTTTTCTCAGAATCCTGTGGAAACAAATGCAAGACCTTGAACTCGGGGAAACAAAAACTGTTTGAGAATGTCAAAACAACGTTGGTGTAACGTTTCTTTCCTCGTGTACTGAATGAGACGAGGGTTTAGTTGATATAAATGTAGAACTAATGGTGTTGAGACAGATGTCTTCGAGCTAATACACTTTGTGGAAGTGTGATGAGATTGGGTGTGTGTGTGTGTGTGTGTGTGTGTGTGTGTGTGTGTGGGCACCAAGCCCAGGACTGTAATAGGAGAAGATGGAGTGAATCCATTGGGGTTAAAAACAATGTAGTTGTGCTTACACAGCTGTGGCTCTTTGGAGTGCCACTGCCTCTCCCACACCAACACACCCTGCCCTCTCTCATACTGAGAAACACACACACACACACACACACACACACACACACACACACACTGACTCTGTGTAGGAGTCAGGCTGCCCTTTAACCCTCATTCCATCCGATAGTCACGCTCTCTGTGCTTTAAGTAATTGCCTGACCGCTGCTTTGTGATTACGAATCCCTCCGTATAGATTTGAGGAACCTGATCGCTTCGCTACGATCTCCCAACAACAATAAAGGCCAAAGGGCTCACAAGTGTGTGTTTAGCAAAAATGCGGAAAAAAAATACCCCGTCTCCAGGCTGGTCTCTCCTGCCGTGTTTCCACACAGATGATTTATTTTTATTCATTAGTTACCACATCTGAGACCCACAGCACAGTTCAGTGGGGAAAAACCCTTTTCTGAAGGTAGAAGTCACTAATAATGTAAAGTTTATTATCATAACATAACAGTCAATTCAATAAGTGTTTCTTGATTTGATTGTATAATTTATTGTTGTATTTCATTATGGAATTTTATATGTATATTTGCAGTGGTGGACGAAGTACCATGTAGTTAAATTAAAGTAGATTCACTCCATAAAATGTGACTGCAATAAAAGTAAAAGCGTTTCCTTAAAACTTTTACTTGATTAAAAGTTCAAAAATTTTGGGCTGTCAAATGTACTTAAGTATCCAAACTACTGTGATTTATTATAACTATAATGTTCCTGTTATCATTTTTATCACAAGACTCTTCACTTAATCACCTCAGTTTATGTGAAAAGACTCGAATGTGACTCTCAGCACACTGATCTATTAATAGAATGATATTAATGACTCAAACACTGATTGATTTCTATTACAATGATCATGAACCCAAAACCTTCTTTTCTACTACTTCAATAAAAACGTGTAAACGAGGTCACGTGTGTGGTGACGAGTTCGAGTCTGAAGTTTCTTCATTATTTATTCCTCTCTAAATGTTCTGATGTAATGATGTTGAACTGATGCTGAACTGTATGTTGGTGATCAGTAGATTCACAAAGCGCCAATCAGAACACGTGTAAAACAGAGCGTGCGCTCGATCCTGATTGGTGACTCGCTGCGTGTTTCACCAGTTACGTTTTTATCCTCATTAATAAAAAGAAACGACTGATTTTGCAAAATGCAGTTGAGTAAAATATTTGACTTTTATTGTTATTTTGGTTTATACCACCACAGCTGGAGTTTTAGAAGATGGTTGTTATTGATCAATAGAAAAATAAAAAACATCAATCTGGCGAATTTATCCAAATGTTTATGGGATGAGTCTCCAGTGTCATTTAGGTGACATCTTCAGGAGCTAGGGATTCATGCCTTAATGTCTCGGAGCAGTATATATTTTTTTGTCTTCGAGAGACACTTAGAGGAACACTGACCAATCATGAGCTTGTGTATGAGGAAGACGACAGTCAGCGCTTTCCACTGATTGTGTCTATTAACCTTAAAACATTGAAAACGGTATCAGGAATAGAAATGATGAAGGGAAGGGTGCAGTACTGAGGACTTTAGTTTTTTTCTGGAAATCCAGGGTGCTGGAGCTCAGAAACTGCTTTGGGTTCTTGGCTCTAGTTTGTTTCGATCTGCTTCAGGGTTGCATTGTTTCATCACCACAACAACTCAAGTTTAGTGATTATAATTACTGTTAATAAAAGGTGTGTGTATTGAGAAAAATTTAATCCAAGCATTGGGCCAATTTCAACAGATTGAAAAGGAGCTTCAAAATAAACAGCTAATAAAAAAAATGTGTGCAAATAAAATAAATGGTTTGGTACTAAATGTTTGCGAAATCTGAGGTAAAAATTGCTTGTAACTGCAGTGAGAAAGTCAGGAATAATGCTAGAGTGATATGACCTACTTCATCATTAAGATGGAGTATAAAAGCCTAATCATAATGATATGAGGATGAGTTACTGCAGGATCGTCACTAGATTCTCTCTTCCCTAAGACATAAACATAAACATGTGTGAACCTCAGTGTCCAGCAACTTCAGTGACCGTAGCATTCAGACCGCTGAAGGACTTGTATATCGGTTAAAAAAATTCCCAACCAAACCTCAGAATGTGCACAAACGCTAACATGGACACTTTTTAACGCGTGTGGTGACCCTTGAACGCTACATGAGAAGGAAACGTGTATTCTATGTGGCAGACTTGAGACAGTGGCTGAATTCTGTCAGCTCCTGACAAACTTCCAGTGGTATTTTAGCTTGTGGACTGCTGGACAAGCTAATGCTTACTGCATGATCATTGCAGCTGTTCCTCCAGACTTGTATTTATCTCTGATTATCTGTGTAAATCTGTTAGCACTCGTCACATGTAGCTGCATACATAAATCCACATGCTTAGCTGGGATTAACAGGGATGCTAACTTTGATTTTATTTCATATTAATAGAAGGGATCGTGTGAATGACTTAGCTTGTAGTCACCCCAAAGTGCAATGTTCCATTTATTAATTTTTTGGCTGAAAGTGCACAATAGTATACAAAGTATGATAATATATGACTGAAAAGCTATGAATAGCCTATTGGCTAAATTCTGGTTAGCAAAAAGGAGGAAAAAAATAACACTAACAGCTAACAGAGGCTAACCGATTTTTCTTTCCTTTACTAAGAAGTAGTAAAGTATAAATGTAATATATATCAGCAAACAGATTTAAGTATTATTTTAGCTAGCTATCAAATAAGTAAATTTCTAAATGCGTACTGATCGGCTAAGAATCTATTAGTATACGCTAAAAGACGGGGATGCGAAAAAAGTTAGCTTTTTTTGTGTTGCTTTTTATTGTTTTATATTATAATAATTTTTTATACACTTTGTTGAACTTTTTTTTTTCCCCTTTATTTTTCGGTTAACATGTTGGCTGAATGTATTTTTTTTTTATATATTTCTTTTTTTTTATCTTATTTAAATACTTTTTATTATAGAATATAAAGCATTTTATATTCTATATTCTACACTGTTTTTACACACACAATGCTTCTTTAAAAAAAAAAGTTTTTGTTTTTTTGATGTAGGTTTCCAAATAGATGGGATTTTAGCTTTGTACATTTAATTAGCATTTGTTGATGATTTCTTTCATTTCCAAGACATGAATTAGCACACAAATTAGCGAGCTAGCTAACTCGCCAACAAATCACCATACATCAATTAAAACTATAGAAATTACACATTTGTCAGATACACTTTCTGTTTACTGCATAATATGTCTATTGAATATTTTACAGTTTCATCAGAAAATATTTTTTTAAATCTCCTTCGTGAGCTTGGCTAATTAACAATAACTATATTTTAGAATTATAGGAATCATAAACCTGTTCATGGACAAATCATGTTCAGAGACAATTTAGTTGAATGAAATCGAAACCAAAAATGTCTCATATCTATTTCCTAATTTGGCTACTATTTTACTCAGAGATTGAAGAGACTGTGAAACTAGCTTGCTAAGTGATGGGCTAATTATGGTTAGCATAAAGACTGCATTGGTTAGCATTAGTACACATTATCATGTTTATCAGTGTGACAGATTATTATTTTTGGCCTGTGGTCTGCCACAGAGGTTTCGAGTCGTTGGATGTCGGGTGAATTCTGACCTTCAGAAGTTTCTAATGTTCCTCTGGGCTCATTTTATACTTCGGTTCTGTTTCATGTCAGAGTTGTGGTTCTCCGAGAGCATTAAAGGTGTGTCTCAGGGCTTCTGGAGAAAGAGAATAGTTTATATTCACAGGCTCCACTGTATCCACAACCAGAGCCAAAGGGAGAGATAAACAAAAATGTTATACAGATGATAATAATAAACAGTAGCAAGGAATTGCTGCTTCTCTGATGGGTTAAAGAGACAAAAAGCCAATTTCCTTGTTATAAATCATTTGAAGAATTCCCTGTATTGATTCAATTAAGTAAATCTGGTGCATAAAATTCCATAACAGGATTATGGTGTGAGCTGGGTCAGGTTTTAATCTTCTTTTGATGCCTTGACAAAGC
This sequence comes from Silurus meridionalis, assembly GCF_014805685.1. Lineage (NCBI taxonomy): Eukaryota > Metazoa > Chordata > Actinopteri > Siluriformes > Siluridae > Silurus > Silurus meridionalis. Next base: position 1,819,506 of record NC_060900.1, on the reverse strand, counting down.
AAACATTCTGTTCTACTGTTCAATCTTATTATTATTCATATTCTTCTTTGTCTTATGATGATGATTATTATCATTATTCATTATTACTTCTACTCCTTCTAGAGGTTTCAACCCCCAAAACTTGACCTCTAGTTTTCAAGCTACAGAAAGAAAGAAAGAAAGAAAGAAAGAAAGAAAGAAAGAAAGAAAGAAAGAAAGAAAGAAAGAAAGAAAGAAATATAGAAAGAAATATAGAAAGAAAGAAAGGTACTTGTCACATGAACTTTACAGCAGGGTGAAATTCTTTCTTTGCATATCCCACTGATGTTTGGAAGCTGGGGTCAGCCATGTTACAGCACCCTTGGAGCACAGAGGATTAAGGGGCTTGCTGAAGGCCCCAAAAGTGTCAGCTTGGCGATACCGGGGTTTGAACCCCAGACCTACCCTACTATCTCTCCTAATGCGCCAAGCTCATGTGCCAAACACACCACGAAGTGTGCTCTTGATTTTCGAACTTATCAGAATCACAGTTCTTCTATAACAGAAGATGAAATTAGTTCTCAATGTTTATTTCTAATAACTCCTAAAACTTTACAGCTAAATTATTATTAATTTATAATTATTATTATTTGTAGTCGTCCTGAGTTTGGCGTTATCGGACATCGCCCTTTTATTGGTGGACTTAAGCAGAGCGTCATAGTTGTGCTACTGCAGAAAATCTGAGAATATGTATATCGACTATCTCAGCCATGACTGGTATTCAAATGCATATATGTGTAATAAACCTAAAGTAGAGGTCACCCTCAAATGTAGATGTCTTTTTACTAAACTGAATGTAAAGTCTCCAATTTTTTCTTCTTCTTCTTCTTTATTTTATATCAGTTTTTTCTCCCTAAACACTTTTTACACCAGCTACTGGTGTGCTTCTTTGAGAAAAAAAAAAAAAAAACGCTGTCACAGACATTTCATTTAAATTTTTTATCGTCTCCAAATACCATATCTCTTTTCTGATCCAAGCATCTGCTCACTCCAGCTCATCTGTGAGAGCGCAGACTGAGACGCATAAACACCATCAGCAGGAATGTAGCGGTGTACAACTAAAATCAACAAGTCCTCACTAAACTAGTCTGGAGATCATTCACACTTCTGGGCTAATGATAGTGTGTGTGTGTGTGTGTGTGTGTGTGTGTGTGTGTGTGTGTGTGTGTGTGTGTTAAAATCGTGAATACTTTTAATACATTCTTTAACCTGCTTTGGCATTTCTACTGATCTACTGAACACATAATACATTACTGCTAAATTCAAACCCCCAAAAACAACACAGTGGATTCACGTTTATTATTATATTTAGAAAATAACAGTTTTTACGCCGGTCGTATCATTTTATTTTGTTGTATTTATCCGCCACACATTGAAGGCTGGTCCGTGAAAATATTGTCTGTGGCGCAAAAAAGTTTGGGGACCACTGTCCTAGATTACATTTGAAACCTGAAAACGTGTCATCTGTAAAGTCTGAGATTTACATTTTATTAACGCCAAAGGCACAACACAATACACCCTAACTATTTTACCAGCTGTGTTTCCAGTTAAAGTGTGGATCATGAACTGAATATCAGACGGGTTCAAACTGTTGATGGTAGAAAGTTAAATAGAAACTGTTTAATAGGTCAATTTCTCCAGAGGTGAGACGAGGGGACGAGGTTTTGCCGTTTTGAACTCACAAACCAATTTCCACCAGTGAGAAACTGTAATTTTTACCATTTGGGTTGGCAGGCACATTTGTCTCCTCGCGTCCCTGTGTGGTCAGCTCTGAAGGTATTTTGGTGATGGTGTGAATGACAGGTGATCAAGCGTGAGCTGTCACTGTACACGCAGTGGCTGTCTTCATGTCGAAGCCCTGAAGATGAGCAGGATCTAATAAACTAATCAGTGGTGTGAGAACCACACGAGCAGTTAATGCTACCACCCTGAAGCTGATTATTTTCCTATAATAGCACTACCCTGAAGTGTTTTATTCTACTTATGCATCCAAAGCAATTTTTATAAACTACAATAGAAAACGATCTATTGAATATCACACTATTTATCCATTTATAGTTACATTTGCTGTCATGGAACGTCTTCGAAACAGACTATAAGTTATAAAACTCTGACACTGGAGAAGCCTTTCATAGGTGGGAAATCGGGAGAATTAACAATTGCACGTGTTTTGTACTCCGTTTAATGTGCAGCATCTAAAGAACGAATCCCCCTGCACACACTGTTACTATAGAAACAATAACGGACCAGAAAACGGACTTTAATATCACACTTCTGACCAATCAGATTCCAGAATTGAGCAGCAGTAAATTCAATAGGACGAAGACCACGTCTTAAAGATGCAGAGATTTATTTAGAAAAGAGAGGAAAAAACCCCCCACAAGAACTTCATCTCTGAGTTTTTGTTTATAGTCTTGTTGTGGGTCTATCAGAAATGTCATCAGGAATCCAAGCACATGACCGAAACGTCTCGAGTGAACAAACAGAGACGTTGTTGAATGTCAGTGGACTCTAATGTGTGAATGTTAGAGCTCTTTCACCTAATTATCATGTTTTAAAAAAAAGCGATAATGGCCCTATTGTGCAGCTTGAAAAGAGAATATTGTGGCTTTGCTGGAAAGCACTGAGTCTCGTTTATGTCTCTGCCCTTCTCATGTAGCGACTTCACACTGCAGCACTCACGCCGTGTTAATCTCTTCCTGTTCCGACGGCTTTTCTAACACAATTAGGGCTAGAGGCGGATATTTGAGTGTGTGATTAACACAAAATCCACTATGGTGTGTGTGTGTGTGTGTGTGTGTGTGTGTGTGAGAGTAAGGCTTTTAATCCTGACTAATGAGTTTCCTGTCTCCACCTCAGTTTACTGTATATCATTTAGTTCTGACTGCATGATGGAGGCGGTGTTTCAGTCTTTAGCGACTGCAGGCTCCAAAATTTCACTCGATCGTGTCACAATTTTCAATTTGCATACTGTTTGAGTTGTCGTGATAATTTGCATATCAATAGATTTTACAGGAGGAACAAGGATTTTCTGAAGACACTTATAACAAAGTTATCAGAATTAGAGTGGAAAAGATCAGTGCTTCAACAGAATAGAATAGAATAGAATAGAATAGAATAGAATAGAATAGAATAGAATAGCGTTTTATTATAGTAGAATAAAACAGAGGTATGCATAATAAATTAGAATACATTAGTGTTTTATTAGAACTGAATACATTTGAATAGAGTAGAATAGAGTAATGATTACAGAGTGAAATAGAATAGAGTTTTGTTATAATTAATTAGAGTAGAGGTAATTATAATTAGAGTAGAATACAGCAGTGCAAGAATAGAATAGAATAGAATAGAATAGGTGTTCTAATACAGTAGAAATAAAGTATTATTTTATCAGAGTAGAATAGAATAGTGTTTAATTATTGTAGAATAGAAGTGAGCATAATAAATTAGAATTCGAATACAGTGGTGTTTTATTAGAATAGAATAGAATTGAATTGAATTGAATAGAAAGGTGTTTTCTTATAGTAGAATATAATCGAGTTTAATTATAGTACAATTACTATAATATAATCAGAGTAATTACACCAGTTCAGTAGAATAGAATAGAATAGAATAGAATAGAATTGTGTTTTATTAGTGTACAATAAAGGACACGTATAGATTAGATGTTTATCAGGTATCAAAATATATTTATCTTCTGACAAATATATAATGCTTCATTTTAAGTAGAATATGATAGAATAGAGTGCCATTAGAAGTATAATAGAGTTCAGAGGTTACCATAATGGATTAAAGTTGTATTAGTGTAGAATATGTAGCGTTATTGAAATGTGGTTTTAATGGAATAGGGTCGAGTAAAATAAAACCTTTCAGCAGAATATATTAGAGTAAAATAGAATTGAGAGTGTAGAATAGAATAGTATTTATTAGAATAGAAAAGAGTTTATTCACGATGGAACACGTGTTTAGATCTGTCATGTTTTATTAGATAGAAAGTGTAGAATAGAGTTGTATAGATCAGAATAGAGAACAATAAGAATAAAGATATTCAGAGCCTTGTAGATTTTTATCAGAACGGAGTGCAGATTTATCAGAGTAGAAACGAATAGATTTAATTGAATAGAGTTTGAGTAGAATAGAGTTTCATTAGAAAGAAAAAAAAGATTATAATTTGTTCTTCCATTCAAAATAACTACATATTTATGAAGTTCAGTTGTTTTTTTGAAGATGTGAGAAGATATTTCTGTGAAAATCACGTAGAAAAGAGTTTAAGAAGAAGAATTCAGACGGCAGATGAGTGACACGATGTTGGGAACAAGAGAAAGCCCTGGTAGTCTAAGATGGCCACCACAATGATGTTAAGAGTCAAACAGCAAATGCCAAATATCAAACAAACAATTGGTGCTCTGAATTCTTCTTATCACACACACACACACACACACACACATACGGACAACAACGTGGCACTTGAGAGCGAGATCAGATGAACGGATGTCTTGAAGCACTTCGGCGCAGACAGCAGGAGCTTACAGTGAAGAATCTTGGGCTGTAACCAGTTCCACATGTGGCCCAGATTGGGTTTGTATAGAGATCTGTAAATCTCAGGAGGAAAGATGACAACCGTAAGCCCTCTGAACCGAAGCACCAGAGATCCTGACCGAGAAACCAAACACAGCCACAAAAATCTGATCAACTGATAACCACACAGATGGAGAGCCAGCTGAAGGTCCACCATATCTCAAGCTTTAAAGAAAATCAGTGCAGCATTCATGGCAGTCCCTGTGAAGGAGGTGTGGCCTCTTTATCTGTGGCTCCTAACGAAGGAGGTCTGGCCTCTTTCTGTCGTTCCTAATGAAGGAGGTGTGGCCTTTTTTTCTGTCATGCCTAATGAAGGAGGTGTGGCCTCTTTATCTGTCGCTCTCAACGAAGGAGGTGTGACCTTTGTATCTGTCGATTCTTAATGAAGGAGGTGTGGCCTCTTTATCTGTCGCTCTCAACGAAGGAGGTGTGGCCTTTTTATCTGTCGCTCTTAACGAAGGAGGTGTGGCCTCTTTATCTGTCTATGTTATTAGACTCAATTAATATAGGTGTGACCTCTGTCTACGTCAAGCTCTGGGAATGAGGTGTGATTTGTCTACGCATCAGACTAAAAAAAGAGGTGTGGCCTCTATATGTCAGTCCTAAAAGGTTCAGTTCAAATAAATTAGATGTCACTCTTAATAAAAGAGGCGTGGCCTATGTACCTGTGAGTTTCAGGAGGTGTGGCCTTTGTTTCTATAGGTTCTTCTATATATAGGTTTCTATAGTTGATGCTTCTGTACCTGCCAGTCCAAATAAAGGAGGTGTGGCCTCTGTATCTTTTACGAAAAACACATTCCGACTGTTGATGAGCCAAATAATTAAATGTCATCGTCTTGTTTTCAAACAATCTAAACTTTAAAACAAAGTGCACTTGTGGAACTTTCCACGTCATAAGCCTTTACAGCCGCTTAGTTTAGACCACGGCGGCTTTCAGGAGCTTCATGGTAACGTGTGGCTTTGATGTGCATGTGGATCGTATCATACAGACTTCAACATACCATACAGGATACACGTCCCAAACTCCCGTTCACCTGCCAGTGTATTAACCTTCATCCCTGTCCAATCAAGGCTTAACGGCATAGCGAATGTGCATGCGTGCAAACGTAGGTATATGGAGATGTACCGAGATGTACAAAATGATTGGATCCGTATCGGTGAAAATGCAGATTCCATCAAGTCTCATCACGATGATGGATTTATGGACATCTCGAGTTCCTGCAAAGACAAGTTCAAAGCCAGTGCCATGATAAAAGCCCAAGATTATGGTCATGGACTTTATATAATGTCTAGCATATGGATAGAAGAGAGAGAGCGAGAGAGAGAGCAAATATTTACAGGATCTTCTTCAACTGCTCTTCATACCCCATCATTCTTCTCCTAAGCGATTGGATTCATTAAGACTGGATTTGCAGGCAGGAGTCTTGGCATGGCTGAAGCTGTGGTAAAACACTGCTGTGGTAAAAGCTAAAGGGAGAGTTTTTTGAAAAGAACACACAGTCATGTTTAGTTTTTTGTTTTTTTTTGTAAAGATGTTGCAAGGCCCTGCTCTAAGATCTCTGCTGGCTTCCAAAAAGCCTTAGGGTTCACAGCTGGAGGTCGTGTCATTGGCAGGATGGCATGAGGGGTTATCCGACCTCCTGTTTGTTTTTCAAGTGTGAGAGGAGTTTTTCCAAAAGAAGGCAGAACATCAGTGTGGGAATTCGTGAAACATCTTAATAAGAACGAAGATTTCTCATCCAGATCTCAGAAGGTCAATGTGTAACATTCTTAAAATAACCTTCCTGGTTTGTTTCACAGTATTATTAGAACGTTGTTAACACAATTCTTACTGCTGTTTCCATAGCTCTGAAATATTTAGTTTAAATCCGTCAGAACTGCGAGATCTTTAAAACGTTGCCAAAAAGTTATTTTTAGAACGTTCTCTAAGAAGATCTAAGATGGCTGTGCATTCACCTTCTAACAATGTTCTAATAACTGTAATATTACAGCAATCTGATATCACTACTATTTCTTTTATTACTTGATAGTTGTATAGAAGTTTTGCTAAGCATTTAGCAAGAACCGGGAAATTTCATCTGTAATGTTAAAAAACATCCAAAATCAGCAGTAGCAAAAATAAAAAAAATAAACGTGAAAACATTTCATAAAATCCTCGTGTTACAGATTCCTCCTTCACGCCATGTGCTAGTGTTTGTTTTGCTTTCTGATTTGGATTTCTTCCCATCGCTCATTCCGTCATTGGTTTGTTAACCGAGTGTGTGCACCTGCTCTGTGTTTGCTCGCTGATTAGTTTGCTTGTGTTTACACTGCTGTGTTTTTGTTTTGCTGCGAAGTCGTGTGGCATTTGTGTCTCGCTTTTATTTTGGGTCCGAGAAATTAGTTTTCCGTATCCCATCTTCCCGTTTTGTTTTTGTTTATCTATGCACTCATAAATCTTACTTGTACACTGCATTGTTGTAGAAACGTTTTTCAAACGTATGAAAAAACATCATGAATTCAGCACGTTCCAAAAGTGTTTCCTCTGATTTATATGAATTAAATGCCCAGAAATTTAACCTCACTATAAGATTAAGGATGTAGGAAGTGGAAGCTCAGTGGATGAGATGTTGGGCTTCTTATTCAGAAGGTCATGGGTTCAAATACCCTCCACTGTTCTGGGAAGATGTTCCACTAGATTCTGTGGAAATCTGTGTGAGATTCTAGTAAAGTCAGGTATTGGTGGAGGTAAAAGTTGAGGAGGTTCCTGGGGTGCAGTCAGCTTTCACATCCATTCATGTTAAATAGCTTCAGAGCTCTATAGTGGGAGATCTTCCACTCCAACCCGAGTAAAGCAGATCTTTATGAAGCTGGCTTTGTGCACAGGGGTATTGCTGATCATGCTGGATCAGGTTTTGTGTCTCCTAGTTGAAGTGAAGGGAAAATTTCATGCTTCCGAAACAAGAATGTTTCCAAAGTCACAGTGGTGTTATTCTGCGTTCAGGTATTCGGGGACTTGGAGCCCGTAAGGATGACGACTGAGGGCTCGGATTGTCGCTGTAAGTGTGTGATGCGTCCGCTGAGCATCGAGGCGTGCGCGAGGCTTCGGGACGGGACCCTGAAAGTGGACGATTTTTACGCTGTGGAGACGGTGAGTTCAGGATCGGACTGTAAATGCTCGTGCACGGCTCCGCCCTCGTCTCTGAACCCCTGCGAAAACGAGTGGAGGACGGAGAAACTAAAGCAACAATCGCCCGAGCTGCTCAAGGTACACACACACACACACACACACACACAATACAAAAATCACTGTGGCATACATGATTCACTTGAGCTCCATGTGTGTTGGTCTAAAGCTCACACTGCATTTTTTCGGGTGTCAAATTTTTTAATTTAACACACACACACACACACACACACACTTAAACCAAATAATAATAATAGTATAATAATGCTAAATTATTTACAACCAAACCTAAAGACGCCCTATCTTTTTTAATTACACATATATTTCCACCTAAAATAATAATAAAAAAGAATTAAATACTTTTTAAAAGAAATCAAATAAACCTAAATTCGCCTTAACAAATATAGAATTGAAAATGTATGATTTATTTACAGCTAAAATAATAATTTACAAAATGTAATATAAAAAAAAAGATTACAAGTAAGAATTAATGAACATAAAAATGTTTAATTACATATAAAAAATATTTAATTACATATAAATTATTAAATTAAATAATTAAACCGTACAAAAAAAAATGTACGTTTTTTTTACAAATACTAGAAATAGTAATATAATGCATAAATAATAAATGTTCTTACACACTGCCCTTCTGCAGGTTATTTTTTCATTATTTATATTTGTTTGTTTGCAATGTTTCACGCATTAGCCTGAGTGTTTTGACGATAGACCTGCTACTTCGCATATTGTGCCGACGTTATAACCTCTACCTAGAAATTGCTTTTGTTTGTCATTCGCGCAGGAAGTTTTATTCTTAATAATATATAAATGACAGAAAAAAGGAAGAAATTTCTCCTTTTCACTCCATGTCCCTTGTCTGCATGCGAACAGAAGTCAGTGTGCCTCTGATAAAATGAAAACATGTCCAAGTTTTGACAAAAGTCGAGTTCCTGGAGAGACGCATCAGGTTCGAGTTACAGACGTCTCGCTTCACGTTTCCTTCGTGTCCTCCTGCTGTGTTCTCTGATAAAAATCAGGATGTTTTTTAGAATGAAATTTTACAAAAACGGCAGCTGGAGTTGTAAAAGGATGTCTGACTAATGATAACAGCCTGTGTGTGTGTGTGTGTGTGTGTGTGTGTGTGTGTGTGTGTGTGTGTGTGTGTGTGTGTAGCTGCACACCATGGTGGACTTGCTGGAAGGGACGCTGTACAGTATGGATCTGATGAAGGTTCATGCGTACATGAATAAAGTGGTGGCTCACATGAACACACTGGAGGAGGTGAGAACATCAGTAATGATGTAATGTAATCTATCTATTCATCTGTACAAACAAATAAATAAAAGAATGAACAGATTAATCGAATGAATAGATATTACATTATGAAATAGAGGAGTAAATAAGTGAATGAATGATTTATAGAGGGAATGGAGCGATGTAGATGAATAATGTGTGGTCAGATTGCTGGGTGAGTGGAGATGAAATATCGTGATATAAACCTGACAGCATTTCGATCTTTATTCGCCGCAGACGATAAAAACGAACCTGAGTCGAGAGAACGACTTCGTCCGAGACAGTGTAGTGAATCTGTCCAATCAGCTGAAGAAGTACGAGAACTACTCAGACATCATGGTGAGCATTAAGAAGGAAATCTCCAGTTTGGGAGTCCAGCTGCTGAAGAAAGACGCAACAGACAACAAAGAACAAGTGAGACACATACACACAAACACACACACACACACACTCACACAAAATGCTACTTTGATCTTGCTGTAAAGTTTATATGGTCATGTGACCATAAACAGCTATAGAATAGTTATGAATTATTATTAAACAGAAGGTAATTAGTTATTAATGAGTTATTAATATTAATATTTTATGATAAGTATATGAAAAGCTATATGCATTAATTGATGCATCTATTCTATCTATCTATCTATCTGTCTGTCTGTCTGTCTGTCTGTCTGTCTGTCTGTCTGTTTGTTTGTCTGTCTGTCTGTCTCTCTGTCTGTCTGAACATGCAAGGATAGAATAAGTGCAAGAAATTAAGAACATATGTGTTAATTAACGAGTAAACGAGTGAAATGATGAACTGATTAAAAGAAAAAAATGAATGAACAAAGCAATAAATAAACTCAACAATTTAACAACACACGAACAAACGGAACATAAGTAAGTCAAGGATTTAATGAAATAAGTAAATAAATGATTGAATGGATGGTTTCATGAATGAGTGAATGAGAGTTAGCTTGTTTTGCTAATCTGCTAATCGAACAGTCAGTTTTCGGGTTGATTGTAGATCGTCATCGTTACTCACATTTGTTTGCTAGTTTTTTATTCCCATCTCTGTGACTCATTAACGACTACGTATGATTGCAGGCCACCGATAGCAAGAAGGGCAAAGAGGCAGTAAAACCTTCCAACAAAAAGCCTCCGGTGGTTAAACCTCCTCCGAAGCCAAAAGAGAAACCCGTCAAACCCAAAAAGGAGCCTCCACCGCCCAAGATGCCCAAACCTGCCAAACCGGAGCCGACCCCAAAGAGCAAAGTGGCGGGACACCAGCCGGGGGTCATCAGGGGCATCACCTACTACAAAGCCACCAGGACTGATGGTTCTGAGACGGACAGCGCAGCCAAAGCAGACAGAGGTTTGTTTTCCAAATGAATCAGTCATTCTGTGACGAGTTCATGCTGTTTAAAGAAGCGACGCCAAGTCGTTCATTGTTACAGAACATTAACTAAACGAATGCCATCACTCAGCTTGCTTTCATTATAAGGATGTTAGCTTTGGAGCTGTTTTACTGTTTTGGCTGATCGGCTTCAAGACACCTCCGGGTGCCAGGAAGTCATGCCCACCTCACCTCCCGGTGGGACACGCCCTTCACAAAGTTTTACTAGGAGCTGAAATCTGCTATAGGCGACCTGTATCTCTAAATTACCCTCCATAAAGAGAATCCCTCTGCTCTTGTATTTTCTCCGTAATTGTGAACAGCAGAACAGCTCCGAGGCTAAAGAAACGATTCAGAAGCAAATGCTTATTAGCAACAGCTAGCAAAAGCAATAATTCTAATACAGTTCTGCACTATAACAATCCCAAGTCGAAGCCACACCTGTATGGATGTCATTTCAGGGTTGTTCAATCTTCTTATGTTCCACCGGATTTTGTGGAGATTCATTCAGCCACAAGGGTGTTAGTAAAGTCAGGTGCTGATGTAGGTGAGGTGAGGAGGCCTGGATAACAGGAAATCTTCCACTACAAACAATGAAGAGGAGATCTTCATGGAGCTGGCGTTGTGCACAGGGGCATCATCATGCTGAAACAGGTTTGGGTTTCCACATGTGGCTGGAAAAGTCAGATGCCCTGATATGTGCCCTGTTGTGTATAAAACGGTTTCAGTTTTTATTAATGAACTATGAATACGTTCAAATAAAATGAGCTGCTGAAGGCTAAAGATGGCTGCTGAACGATGAAGGATTTTTTAAGAGAGTTCATTTTTTTCTACTCATTTGCCTGATTCTCATATTTGACCCGAGTTTCTTATATTCGCTAAACACAACAAAAGCCCCGCCTACTTTATCCCCAACATTCCGTGTCTTTGAAATGCAGATCGTCACCGCAAAAGCGAAACTTAATCGCATGCGAAAGCAAAGCTGTTATTATTGCTATATACCCCAAAAAGGAATGATATTAAATTCTCATGCCATGAACGTTATAAATCTCCTGAGGAACTTCAAACATCTCATGGTCTTCGCTATGAGATGTTTGAGATCCTCTCTTTCTTTTTTCCTTGTTTGTCCTGCGCTGTTGGAGACGTGTTGTAGTTGGATTCTTTGACTGAATGCGCAATTATTTTTTACTGTATTTATATCTCGCTGTGTCCCGAGCTGGCTTATGGTTAATATTCCAGACGAAGCCCCCCCTCGGTGCAGGAAGAGTGGGCTCAGATTAGTCTCTCTCTCTCTCGCTCTCTATCTCTCTCTCTTCCCCAGACATTGTCTTCATGGAGATGTGTTTTGCATGGCGTGACATGAGACAGATTCGGTTGAAAAACGCAAACACTGCAGGGATAGACTCGGTTACAGTGCAGGAAGTTACTACGAGCGCAACATCTCATAAATAATAAATATCGCTTTTGAAGTAAAATCTCCGATACTTAGGGGGTGAAAGAATTGCTGAAATCTCATTCGGTCGTAATTCTTTCTCCTTCCTTTTTTCTCAGAAAAAGAAAACACGGCCAAAACCAACACCGTCCACCAAATCGAGGAAAAAGGAGGTTCCGAGCTCGTCTTGGAGGCTGTCGAGTTCACCACTCCTGCTTTGCCAAAAACAACAAGAGCGACGACGCAGACGACGACGACAACAACAACAACAACAACCGTTGTGCCAACAACATCTGCATCACTAATAGAAACAACCACCAGCATAGAGGAGCTTCTCACCACCGACTCCAACGAGTCGGACCTCAGGACGGAGAAGCTCACTATCACCATCACGCCTTTGCCAAAGAGTTTAAAACCCGGATCTAACAAAACAGGTACATGAGGGTTTTATCCTGGTTTTCCGGTTTCCTTCAACCTCCCAAAAACATCTCAGTAGATAGATGTTTTCAAAATTCCGAAGTTCCTAGGTCTGAGGAAATCGGCTACAATAAAATTAACCGTGTAACACAAATTCCTATAATAGTAAAAGGATGAAAATCCTGAATATGTTTGGTTTTATGTTTGCCTCTACCAGGTGGTTATAGAAAAAACAGGCAATCACAAGCCTTTGTTAGTTCATGTACAGAAAATTGTGTAGCTAGTGCTTTCCATTACTTTTCCCTCACAGGTGTGTATGTGTGTGTTGCTCTTTGCAGTAAACGTTAAACCTTTGGAGTGCGAGGGCACCATAGCATCGGTGGAGATGCCGGAAAAGCACCACAGCTACGGGCGTAACGAGGGCGCCTGGATGAAGGACCCGGTCGCCAAGGACAACAAGATCTACGTGACCAACTACTACTACGGCAACAACCTGGTGGAGTTTCGCAACCTGGACAATTTCAAGCAAGGTGGTAACCGCCCTCAAAGGGGATTATGGGAAGCAACCTAGAGGCCGAATGTAATGCGTAACATGATGCTACCACAACCGTGCTTCATAGTCACCGTAGTGATAGTGTTCTAGTGTTCAGGGTCCAATTTTGCCACTTTTTGGCCATATGTGCAATAACACTCACCCCATCCAAAAAACATAACCTCTTCAAAAAACACTTTCAACCCATACATACTACAATTTTATGCACAATTTTACGTGTTGATTTGTTCTATATGAATATGTGAAGGGGGTAAAAAGGAATGCGAGGGGAGGGGGGAACAAATGCATAGCAGTACGTATAAACAAAATTGTGTTAAAATTTTAGAAGTTCTGTGTTATCAACCATGTCCAAAATGTATCTGACCCCAGGTCGTTGGAGTAACCTCTACAAGCTGCCTTATAACTGGATAGGAACGGGTCATGTGGTCTACAATGGCGCCTTCTACTACAACCGAGCTTTCACGAAGAACATCATCAAGTACGACCTGCGTTTGCGCTACGTGGCGGCGTGGACGCTCCTCCACGATGTGGTCTACGAGGACACTACGCCTTGGAAGTGGCGCGGCCATTCGGACATTGACTTCGCCGTTGACGAGAGCGGGCTCTGGGTGATCTACCCGGCGCTGGACTACGACTACTCGCAGCAGGAGGTCATCATCATTAGCAAGCTGGACCCCAGCGACCTGTCCACCAAGAAGGAGACGACGTGGAGGACGGGTCTGAAGCGCAGCACATATGGGAATTGCTTCGTGGTGTGCGGCGTGCTCTACGCCATCGACGTGTACAACCAAAGAGAGGGCGAGGTGGCGTACGCCTACGACACACACACCAACTCTGAGGCGGCACCGCGGCTCCCGTTCACCAACGAGTACGCCTTCGTCACCCAAGTGGACTACAATCCCAAAGAGAAGGTGCTGTACGCCTGGGACAACGGACACCAGCTCACTTATAATATTCACTTCGTGGGTCAGTGAGAGCAGCGAGGAAAACTATAAACATTTCATTCAGGAAATCTGACTTTTTTAAGAGAGAAACAAATATAAAGAAGATTATAATAAGGGAAACGAACTGGATGGACGTTCAATAAATGATGACTTGTTTCATTTGTGTAGCAGTTTTCCAGAAAATGTAAAAAATACAGGGTTGACACAAAAAATTATTTCCAGTAGAAAAAATTTTTTGAGACTCACCCCGAATATACAAATAGTTAAATAATTGCCAAAAAAACTAATTTCGTTTTGGAGTTTTGGAAGATTTGGAAACTGGGAATAAAAAATGTAATTAAAAAAACTTTTTTTTTTTCCGGAAAAATTTCCTCACATTACCCATACACATTATTTCAGGATTTAATTTTTGTTATAATAAAAAAAAATTAATGATACTACACAACATAATGTTTAACGTATTTAAATATATATATATATTATGTGAATAAATATTACTTTAATAACCCTATAAACCACCATGTAGAATGTTTATGGTACTTGTACTAAACAGGGCGTATGTGTGTAGGTAAATGACTCATTTACACAATTTTCATTCTGTAAAATACAAATGACGTTTGCACTGTAAATATTTCCAGAAAAACGTGAGCGACAGACGTGTTTGTTCGATGCGTAAGGTTTTTGATTCAGATTTTTTTTGTAGTAAACATTAGTTAAACTCCTGGATGAGTTTACGCTTTGTTTGATGTGATTAGATTTTTTTTTAAGACTCACGTGGAGGGTGATTCTCCATTACCACACTGCCTTCACAATGAGAAATATTCCTATAAAGATGCTTTGAGATCATTTAGATCATGGTCTGATTTTTATTACTCTGCAAAACTTATGGACAAAAGTTTGTGGACACGTTGAGCGTTAGTTTGTGGTTCTTTTTGAACATCCCATTCCTCATTTACTCTCCATTTCCTCTTATAATAAGCTCCACTTCTCTGGGAAGATGTTCCTCTAGATTTTGTGGAGATTTAAGTGAGGTTCATTCAGAGACAAGGACGTGAGTAAAGTCATGTATGATGTTTGGGAGGTGAGAAGGTCTGCGGTGCAGTCAGTTTTCACATCTTCCACTCCAACCCATGTAAAGCAGATCTTCATGGAGCTGTTCTGGCTTTGTGAACAAGGGCATGGTCATGCTGGAACATACTGGTTTTGGGTCTCCTAGTTTAAATGAAGGCACTATTTCATGCTCCAAAGATGTCCGATACAATTGCGTGCCTTCAACAGTTTGTAGAAGAACCACATATACTGTAGGTGGAAAAGTCAGGCGTCCCAATACTTTTGCTCATAAAGAGTATAATGATGAAAAACCTGTAACACAAACTTAGAGTTTGGCTTGTGGCTCATATTCACTTGCTTTAATAAAACCCAGAACATGTTGATGATCTACAAGGTTGATGAAACGTCTTTGAATATATTATAATCAAAATGCCTAAAATATCAATAATAAATAATCAAATTTCAATAATTAAAAACTAGCGACAATGGTCTTATGTAAATAGTCAAATAGCTGAAAAACATTGACTATCAAAATAAAAGCAGGGTTTTTTTATTTTAATTTAAGGAAAAGTGTGAGGATTTAGATGTGTGATTTGGTAAACAGTGCTTTGCTAACCTTGCTAGCTGCATTATAGCCTCGCTAGCTTCGTCATAGCCTCGCTAGCTGCGTCATAGCCTCGCTAGCTGCGTCATAGCTTTACTAGCTGCGTCATAGCCTCGCTAGCTGCGTCATAGCCTCGCTAGCTGCGTCATAGCCTCGCTAGCTGCGTCATAGCTTCGCTAGCTGCGTCATAGCCTCGCTAGCTGCGTCATAGCGTTAAAAATGGAGTTAGCGCTCCAATGCTAATATAAGGAAGTAAATCTCCGACCCCTGAGTTAGTTCACTCGGGACAGTAAGGATTTGTCCTGATTTGAGGCCCGAACTGTTTGTTTTGATCGTTCTGACAGCGACGCTATCGACTAATCTGACAGATTTATAACATGTATGTGACAAAAAAAAAGGCAAATAATGTCTGAAGGGAAGATTATACGATTTTGGAGTTTTGTCGAATGTCTTCTCCTTTTCTCGTTTCGATAGTTGGGTTTTTCCCTCATCTCCATTCCCACGTCCAGGAAAATGCGCATCTGATGATCGCCCTCTCTTCTCTTGAGGAATATTTGCCTACAAAGATTTTCCAACATGTCTGTGTAGGAGAAATGGGTGTGGCCAGTGTTTCTGATTGACAGCTGGCTTGGATTTTACAGCCAACAATCCAAGCAGACGATTAGCCGTTTCACCTCCGGATCATTAACCATTCACTTTTTGACCAAAAGTATTAGGACACCTGACTTTTGTTGTTCTTTCACAAACTATTCCAAACAAAGTCTCCCAGTTGTATAGGACGTATTGGGATACGGTTGCATAAACTTTTCCATTCACGTCAACTAAGAGACCCAAACATGAGTCTCATGGTCTGGTGTCCACAAATTTTTGGCTTTGGAAAGCTTGTGAGAAGTGCTCAGGATGATGGAGAAGCTCTGCCCCTTTATTCAAGTCAATGATGTAATGTGGATTTGGGGATTTTCCAAAATTCACATCAGAGACTAAATTTTTAACTTCTCCAGATCTTTATCTGGATCTCTTTATCTTCATGTCAGGCTTCATCGTCTTTGTCTCCTACGTTAATATCTGGTCTCGGGACAGTCCACAATCCCATTACGGACATAATTACTGAGAACCAGGAATGATTTCTCAACCTGGGCGTGGAGCGTTGTAAGAAATAACACCACGACTGTAAAACATGGAACGTGTAAACAAAATCGCTTCCAAACTTACATTTCGAATTTGAACTGGTTGCCAAGCATCTCTTTTATAAGCATGTATACGCTGTATTGGGACAACACAGCTTTTCCACACGCATGTGGTTCTTCTGAAACTGTTACCACAAACTTGGACAATTCTTTTGGACGTCTATGGAGCATGCAGGAGCGTGAAATCTTCCCTTCACTTGAACTAGGAGTCTCATACCTGTTCCAGCATGACAATACCCCTGTATACAAGGAAAGCTCCATAAAGATATGCTTCACATGGGTTGTGGAAGATCTCCTGCTAGAGAGCTCTGATGCTCACCTACATCAGTACCTGACTTTACTTACACCCTTGTGGCTTAATGAATCTCACACAAATCTACACAAAATCTAGTGGAACATCTTCCCAGAATAATGGAGCTCATTATAACATCGAATGGAAACTAAATGTTGAATGGGATTTTCAAAATCGATCATACGCTCAGGTGTCCACAAACTGGTGGAGTTAAAATGAGAATTATTAAGCTCAGACATGTCTGGAGCCGAGACTGTAAGGTAAAGTGTAACTGGTTCGAGGCCAAAGCCTTTGTTTGGATTTGTTTTGCTACTGATGCAATCGTTTAATGTGACAGATTTATAACAGATACGTGATTTGAATTGTGTGTATTTCACCTGTTTTTGTTTAATCGGGCAGCGTTTATTAGCGACTCGTGTTTAGTTACGTGCATGAATCCGATCCACCATTGATCGGAACAACGGGGGCTTTTGTGACCACACACACACACACACACACACACACACACACACACACACACACACACACACATGCTCAGTGTAAGATGCTATTGAAGGAAACACAATGTCCTCTTTGGAATGATGGATTGGGTCAGATGCCACCCGGTTCTGCTAAAAAGAATTGAAGGAATTCTCACTAAAGTCCCACTGAAGGAACGATTCATTCCTCTGGGTTTTTCCTGTCGAACGGATAACAAACGACTCCCCCGATGTTCGCTTGATTTATGGGGAAGACCTACTCGAAGGTCACACGTGGGCAAATATGTGTTACAGCGCCAGAGAACGCAAGAAAGGTCAAAAACTTGGACGCAATGATAGAACGCAAGTGTTAGACGCGTTATGTGTGAAAACTCTATATGCAGTGAAACGACATGAAAATGTACCTTTAGATTTGTGGCATTTGGTCGACGTCGTTCTCCAAAACAACTTAGAAGAAAGAAAAGTGTTTATAACTAATCACGTGTAACTTACAGCACAGTGAATTTCTTTCTTTATATTTCTCAGTGATTTAGGAAGTCGGGGTCATAGCGCAGGGTCAGCAATTATACAGCGCACAAGGGTTAAGGGCTTAGCTCAAGGGCCCCATTAATGGCAGCTTGGCGATACGGGGGCTTGAACCCACAAACTTCCTATAAATAACCCAGAGCCTTAAAGACTGAGCTACGACCCCTCATCTCATTTATACAACTGAGCAAGCTGAGGTATAAGGGCCTTGCCGAAGGGCCCAGGACCTGTGGCTTGGTGCAGCTGGGATTTGAACTCACAACCTTTCGATCAGAAGTCCAACTCCGTAGTCACGTAATCTTTCACTTTATAAAGGACTCTAATAGAATTTACACTGTAAGCAAATTAAATAAATTTGCTACGAAATTCGATTGAATTTATAAAAAGAAAAAAAAAAACAGAACTACAATATGGAGGTAACAAATACAACATTATTTTACATTCACATTCCAGAAACAATGTGACTTCTTTTTATTATTATTATTATTATTATTATTATTATTATTATTATTATTATCTAATAAAGAATTAGTCACGTTAATGAGACGGGAATTTTTTCCATTAACGTTTAATATAAATTCTCTAAATCAGCATGAGGTCACAAGGTCATGAGGTCACACGCTCGTTAATTAATTATTTAATTAATCAATGAAATCACAATATTTACTGCAAAATAAACATGTGACAAATGTTTGTGTACGGACAAATGTTTGTGGACACCGGAGAACACGATTGTTTAGTAAGACATCCCATTCCACACTGAGTCCCTGTTTTCTGTTAATAATAACATCCACTCTTCTGGGAAGATGTTCCACTAGATTTTGTGGAGATTTGTACAAGCCATAAGGATGATAGTAAAGTCAGGTACTAGGTGAGGTGAGGAGGCCTGGGGTGCAGTCAGGGTGAAAAATTCATCCCAAAGGTGTTCAATAGGGTTAAGAGCTCTATAGCAGGAGATCTTCCAGTCCAGGCCGTGCTACTGGTGTGCCTCCA